>NC_072731.1:195794544-195969122 GCF_026930045.1 Uloborus diversus | reverse complement strand
TCAAAAAATTCAATTCATTTCTATATTATTTTTAAAAAAACTGCTATGAAAAGTCTCCTCAAAAAGGTAGGTGGTCGAAAAGCTCCTCAAGTGTCTCAATTCACTGGTTAGTTATGCGAGTTCAACAAAGGAGGAACATTTTTAGCTTGAAGCTAATACTAACAGTAAACTCCCGATTATCGGCGGTCAGGTTATCCGTGGGTCCTTTCACTTTTTTTTTTGAAACTTGTGATTGTGTTGTACACTTTTAAATTTTACATATATTTTTTTTTTATATTCAATGTTAGTAGATGCAATGTAGCAATGTTTTTAGTTATAGTTTAAATGACTGTGTGAGTGTCATTAATATTTTTTATCTATTGCATACACTAAGTATCGTTTTTTACCTATTATTCGGATTATCCGCGGTTACCGTACCACCCCATTCCGCGGATAATTCGCAACTCCAGAGCTTGAGCACGCTACCTTGCGGTGATTAACAATATTAAAGAAAAAGGTAAAATATTCCATTCTACATGTTTTCTTTAGAGAAAATTACAGGCTTCAGAGAGTTTTGTGGTGTAATGTAATTTCAGAGGAATAGAAAAGAAAGTTTTCCACAAGCACGATGAAATATTACTGTCATTCATTAAGCTTCAATGCGAGTTATAAGTTACGGCATCTGTTTGTTTTACCTTTTCATCCGACATTAGACAGTGACTGCAGCGCCCCCTATAGTTTATTTGAGTTGCGAATTGGGAGTTTGCTGCAGTTTCTTTGGAAATTTTCGAAAAAGGAGTTTCTGATTCAGTTGATTTCATCTTCAATCATAGGGGGAAAGTTCCGAAGAAATATGAAAAATCTTAAAGTTCCTTATTGGTTATGAGCCAGGGAGAGCTTTTGAGTGACCGTACATTTAATAAGTGAATTTTCGCATTTCCATATTCTGGACCAATGTGTACGGACCAGTAACACTGTATGAAATACACCGCCAGCTCAGTCATTTCCAGCCGAGGGACTGCAGTTTCGTGCTTATTAGCACTCATCAGCCCGGCATAGGAAAGTGACCGAGCTGGAGATGGAAAACCTCTTAAGGAAGCCAAGAGTGCGAAACAAACTGGTAGCTAATATAGAATTAGCAGACCAGACGAGTGACCGAAGCAATGGTTCGGTTCAACTCGAAGATTGAACGCGAGGCAAGGTATATTCAGTAAATTACCGCCCATTAGCCAGGGCTAAAGCAGAAATACATGAAATACACCGCCAGCTCAGTCATTTCCAGCCGAGGGACTGCAGTTTCGTGCTTATTAGCACTCAACACTGTGTTCGCGGCTCACAAGTGGTTGGGAACTGCTACTATATTTTGTTTCTTTGGATCTTTACTTGACACCATTTATTATTAGGACTTGAAATGCTTTTTATTGCAATTTAAATCTGGAACCATCAGGATTGTGTTCCGCATAACTGATTTTTTTCACTAAAGTACACTTGGTAGCTACTCTATCTACTGATGCCTTAACTCTGTTTACTGATGCCTCTATGGCACTAAACTGGGATCTTATTCATTAAAATTCTAAACTTTTGGAAGAATTGTTTTTTTGTCTAAAACAATCTTATATAAAAAAGGGCATTAAACTCAGTAACATGATGCTGACTGATGTTTTAAAATTTGTATGAGGCTATTATGTAAGTTAACAATAGCTCTTTTTCTCTGTTCTGGAAATAAGTTCTGTTAATTAAGTGCATAAACATGCTTTTAAAATGGTTTTCAGCTCATGGTAAATCACAAACTCTGAAATAGTACATCACAGGATGATCCTTGTCATTGTTAAAAAATTTACTTATTTTTCATTTGAAAACAGCATATACTGTGTTTATGTATGGAAGTAATTCTTTGCTTAAAATTACTTCATTCCTTGAAGTGGAGTGAAGAACCCTTAGTCATACTCGTGGTTCTTCCACCAAAAAGAAAATAAATAGATAAATCAAATAAATAAATAAAGGTAAAAGATAATAAATAATAAATAAATAAGTAAAAATAAGAAATGCAACAATAATCCATGCAAGAGGCTAGATGTCAACAACTTCTTTCAACAATTATGAAAAAACAATAATAATTATAATCTTAATAATGTTTAACTCTTTGTTATTTTTTATTTTAATAGTGAATAACTTGTGAAATTAAAATGAATGTAAAGAGTCCAGCCATTAATTCTTTACAAAATGCCTTATAAGTACTGAATGTATGCACACAGTTAAAAAAAATTCTTACACACTTTTAGTGCTTGGAAGTCTAAAATTTCTCTCTTTGTTGTAGGAACCAGAAGATATGAAAACTCGAATGGAACCTAATGATTCTGAATGTCCAGGTGCAATGTTTTTAGAAACAATTACAATTTCAATGTATATGAGCAGGATAGCATTTTTATGTTTTTTATATTTATATTACAATTCATTTTTCAGAAAGAATTATGCAATACTCTAGAAAAATTTGAAGATGGCAAAAAGTTTCAAGTGGATCGGTGGGAAAGAAAAGAGGTGGGGAGACTAAATTTTAGACATCTTGTTGATATTAAGAGGTTAAATAACGTGATAAAACTTTTACTGAAAAGTAATATCTGATAAAACACTATTGTAATTCTTCATATCATAAGAAATAGACTTGCACAATAACATCAAAAAGTGTATTTAGTATTTGATTAGATGTTTTATTTAAATAAGTGTTATGCTGCATTTTAAGACTTTTTTTTTCTTCCCTTTCAAGGGTGGGTGGTGGCATAACTTGTGTTTTAGAAGATGGAGATGTGTTTGAAAAAGCTGGAGTTAATATTTCTGTGGTTCATGGTGTTTTTACCTCCTGGAGCTATCCAGCAAATGAGAGCTAGGTAAAGTATTTATTAAATCCTAAAGATCCCTTCATTAGAGCAGGATGTGGATTTCAATTCAGTTTAAATTTGAAGGATGTTTCAGTAATTTCTAAAACCTTTTTCTGTTCGGTTTCCTTTACCCTCTCCTACATTTGACAAAATAGCTAAATTTAAGTTTAGTTTAAAAAATTAAAACTTCCCTTACTGCATGTTGTCGTGTAATTCCTTTTCTGAATTTTGAATGCCTATTCTATTTTGCTTGTAATTATTGATTATATTTATGTTTGTATTTGTTTAAATTTTGTCACAGATGATTCACTTTTTCTGTTAAAAATTGCCTGGTAAAGCAGAGTTTGTTATGCCAACAGTAGTCAATTTAATAAACCAATTCAGTTTTTAATTTTATGTCAGAAGTTTTTTTTTTTTTTTTTTTGATCTGGTGCTCAAACACCACTCTGTTTGGAACAGTTTCAAATAGTTTTGAATTTCTTCATTTTCTCATTCATGAAATATTTTATGCTTTTATAGATAAGGAAAATTTATAGAAATACTATTATTACTTGATATTTATTTCTGTTTTTAAAATGTTTCAGAGGAAAAAAATTCTCTAATTCAAATAAACTACCCTTCTTTGCTTGTGGTGTCAGCTCTGTTATACATCCAGTAAGTCTTAAATAAAATACTTTCTTTAAATTGTAAATTTTTAATGCATGATATTGAAATTTAAAATGCTATGTTCTAAGTTTTTTTTTTTTCTTTTTCTTTTCTTTTTTTTGTGAATATTGATGCTGACATTAAAAATTGGGATTTGCTCAACTGTTAGTTTTGGGAGAAAACAATATTTCATAGCTCTAGTTAACGCAAAATCAAGTCATTTTATAGGAGGATTTTTTCATTTTTTCATAAGTATTGCTTGTGGATAAAAATCCCAACAAGTTCTGAGGATAGGGTTGCCCCCCCAAAGCCTGCTGTTTGCTTACTACCCACCATTTATTCATGTCAACTTCTGGTTGTTGATCAAATCAATGGGCACATTTATGTTGATATTTCATAATTTATCTTGTTTTTTCTGTCTTCTTCTTTTTTTTTTTTTTTTTTGAAATAGAATAAAATATTTTTTGCAATCACTTTTTGGGGGATTAGCTGTCATAATTTTTATATTTTACTTAGGCGGTAACCATTTAGGCATCATTCGTTTTGGATTTATGTACACACAAGTAACTTGTAATAGCATAGTAATGTTTTTTTTTAAACAGAACTCCTAACTGATTCCTTTTCTCCCTAAAAGTCTTTATTTTTCCAAATCTGGTCCCCTTTTCCTGTATTTCCTCTACATTTCACTTTTATTTTAAATTTCCTCGGTTGTCTCTTTTATCCATTTACATGTTTTCTTTTCCTAAAGAATTAAATGTGTTGTTTGCACCACTACCATGATAGTTTGGTAAATTTTGAATCAAATGGGAGCATAACAGCTTGAGTTCAAAACTTTTGGTTAGGTGGAATAAATTAATTCAGGGATAGATTTTTGTTCTAGCTGACAAAATGGTATAGTATTTCAGTATTTGCTTCTCACGTTCAGAGGTTCAACCCTGGCCTCAGTAGGTGGATTTTTTAAGATGCAGAAAATGGATAGCATCCATTTCGTATGCCTGTTCGGCATGTAACCAGTCTCTCAAATACTCATTTTACTTTGAGTACTGTTGTCAAAATTAAACTCCTTATGCAATTTAGCATTGAACTTCTATCTGGTGGGGAAACTGGGCAGGAATCCGCCAATAGTTGTGCCACTTGAAAGAATAGATGCTTTATTGGATAATCACACTAGGTCTGCAGAAGGTAAAGCCTCTACTATACAGTGAAGCACCGTTTATACGTTTTTGAAGGGACTGTATGAAAAAAAGCGTATAAAGGAAAAAGCGTTATAATAGATATATGTTAATGTGTATTGGACTCTGCAGGGACCAATTTAAAAAACGTATAGTTGATAAAAAATATAAAAGAGAAATGTATAAACGGTGCTTCACTGTATATAATATATACAGTGCTAAAATTCATTTAGCATGGTAGCTTGTTTGAAGCGAAAGTAATTTTAATTTAAAAAAAAAAAAAGTTCAGCCAAATAATTTGACTGAAATTGCTGGCTTATATAGATAATAAAGCAAAGTGGCCAGTAACCAATTACCACTTGAATTACTCTGCTGTGCATCCCTTATTTTAATCCTCAAAAGTTAAGATTAAGGTCCCTGTCTGATCCCCTTTCTTCAGAATATAGGTCCCTCTAGGGACAATGGTTTTCATTGGGGCAGGGCCATCTGAAGAGGGGGGCGAGCGGGGCAATCGCCCCGGGCGCCAATATATGAAAAGATGCCTTAAACTAAGATTTTACTACATATCAAATTCTTTTCATCATCATTCTTTTTTGAAAATAGGTTTTTAAAATGTAACACATTAGATTTCAGATTACATGATTAACTATAAAAAATGTTTGATACTTTTCCAAAAAATGCCCACCATTCTGTGTGTGTGGGAACGGGGCATCAAAAAATATTCACCCCGGGCGCTGTCCTCTCTTGGGGCGGCCATGCCCTAGAGAAAAACTAAAAATCTGTTAGGAGCCCCGAGAAAACAACATAATATTGGCAGAGTTAAAGTTAGCCACCTATGCTTATAAGTTGTTTAGCATATTAATGTACATAAAAAAACTTCATTGTTTGTGACAAAACTAAAAGAAAACAAAACAATGGTTGCCTGTGCTCATGTATGCATGTCGTTGCTTTGGACACATCGTTTTCATGCATTTTCCCACACTTTGATATTTTAAAGTAATTTTCTTTAATAGTGCTGTACCTTATGCTTAATAGAAGAATTATTTACTTAGTGTTTATTTATTTTAAATATCATAAATGTTTTTTTGACTTCTTACAAGCAAATAGGTAAGTGAAAAAACATGGTTCTGAAAAGTTTTGTCATTTTTATCTAAACAAAATAGTTATATTGGTTATGTAAAAAACTCTTTTGTGTGAAGTTAAATATAACATAATGATTATTAAGCTTTTCTCACAATAACATGATTCACTTTTATGCTTTTTTTTTGTTTGTTAAATGCATTTATATTTGTTTAATAATTTTTTAGAGAAATCCTAATGTTCCAACTGTTCACTTCAATTATCGATATTTTGAAGTGGATAATGGTGATGGGACAACAACTTGGTGGTTTGGAGGAGGAACAGACATGACTCCATATATTCTTGATGAAGATGACTGCAAACACTTCCACAAGACTTTAAAAAAATGTTGTGATAAGCATAGCAATTCATATTATGAGGAGTTTAAAAAATGGTGTGTGATGACTATTTCTACATTAAACATAGGGGTGAGAATAATAGGGGTTCTTAAATCAATCATTTAACCTTTAGCTTTCTTTTATTTTCCTAATAAATAAAGTATTTGTTTCTGAATAATTTTACTTCTTTAGAAAGTTTTTTTTTTTTGGCAAAACGGAATTTTTCAGTACAAATTAATAGCATAATTCCTTTAAAATATAAAAAATGTGTCCCCAATGCCATGTGCAAAATTGGAGAAAACATAGAGAATACTATAAACACGCATACATTTTTGTTAAGTTCAATTTCTTCTGTAGAGTAATTACCTTTTTATTTAAATTTGTAAACAAAATGCTTCATCCAAGAATCGCATTGTAGCAAATGGTTTTAAGCTTTTCTCAAAAACTTAAACATTTGGCGAAATCTTCTTTGTGTAACAAATTTGTAACCAGTTTTGTATTGGTCTGTTTCTAACTTCTCATGCATGTAGCACGTCGGCCTTGCGTTTGCGACTATATATCCCCTAAATAATATTTGCTTGTCATTGTGTTCCCTACTTTCCTTCCAAGTTTGTATACAACATTGAAGGACAACCTGTATGTATAGTGCCTTTCTGTCTTTAGTTTTATTGTTTAATCAAAAACATATTTTATGTCATTTAACTTGATTTTAAGCCGCTATCAGATGCGATTATGATTTTTGTGCACCCGAAATAAAAGGTTTTCCCCCCTAGTCCCCTTTTTTACCATTTTCCTTAATGGGTTTCCATTATTATTATTATTTTGCCAAGAAGCTACCATGTGATTTCTTTCATTTTTATAAGCTGAAAAATAAATTTATTATTTTGCAAATATCTTTTGGATTGAAATAACTCTTCTAGGGTACATGTGCGCATTGCTTTGATAATGTTAATTATTGATTCCATAAAAGAAGAATTCCCTTCCCTTGAATTACTTGCAACATTAGGTTCCCTTGAATTTGAAACCAGTGAGTTAAATGTGTTCCACCACTCTGACCTCTGACTTCAGTATCAATTCTTTAGCAAATAAAAATACTTTAATTCAAATATGCTTTGTGTGTTTAGTGTTATTTTTAAGTAGATGTCCAAAAAAATTCTTCATATTATAGAGAAGTCAGTTAAAAAGAAAAAGAAAAAACAAAGAAATAGTTAAATTCAGTTATCCCGTAGGGAGAAGCTTAGGGGCCCCTGCTCCCTCTCCTAAAATCTGCTGCTGTTACAGAATTCAGTGCTACATTTGTAGATTGTATTTTGTTTAATTCTTCTTATGCATATGGTTGCTTTTGTCAAAATTGAGCTTGTTTAAAATATATATATATATATACTAGAGGACCCGACAGACGTTGTTCTGTTCAAACTTTGTAAATAAAAAAGTTACTACAAACTATCAAGTGTTTGAACATTTTTCTTGAAAAAATAAGTAAAAAGGAAATGTTTTAAGCTGCTTGGTGTCAGAATGCGTATATTTATTACAACTTGATTTATCTAATGCCCACTGAGCAGTTGTTTTATTAACTACTTTTTCTCGCATACTTGAAAGATCTTTATCATAGATTGTATGATTTGTTCCTTCAGCCATACTCAAAGGATAGAAATCGTTCTCAGATATTAAGTGTGAAAAACTAACTACCCATCTAAAATAAACGGCACATCCCACTGCAACGTCCCCCATATGAAAAAGAATAAAACAATTGAAAGGATATCATTTTAAAAAAATGATAAAGGTAAAAACAGTTCTCTGAATAAGCGAACCCCCCCCCCCCCCCTTATGCCAATGGAAAGTGATCATTCTTTAACTAACATGACTAAACACTCTAAGAACCAAAAACAATTCTTTGCAATTTGAAATATTTCGCCAAATAAACAAAAAATACTATAAACGAAATTCACAGTAGCTTTAAAATACAAACAAATAATCCCGCAACTCTATTGTTTGTGTCCAAAGTCGCCAAGCCACCACGTTACTGTAATTCGATCAGTGGGCGAAGCGAACTCCGACCGATTAGCGGTCTGATCTTTTGAACGAAGACTTTTAAATCCCGCTCTCTTTTTCTGAGCATTTGTCTCACTTACTATCTGGGGATATTTCGATAATTGGGAATCTGGCGCCGTCATCTCATTTTTGGCTCAAATAGTTTTATTTTGGTAACCCTGCTGATTTATAGTAACCCTATGTGTATAGATGTTTCTGGTCTCTTTGTTTAGATTTGCAAAGAAAAATACCTCTCGCGCTAGCGCTGGAGCCAAAGATTGACTCCAACGGAGAAAGAAGCGGAGAGTTCCCAATTATCGAAATCTTGCCTACTATCTTTCCTTGCGTACTTGATTGACCTTCATATATTGCCTAATTTGAACTTTCCGCCAAGGATAAAAATCTTCCACTGCAATGATCTTTTGTTGCAATTTATCTTGATTAAAATAAAATTTGTTTCGTCTTTAAATTCCACCGTCTTTTCCTTTGATAATGTACTGATTAGTTTCTTAATCCTTGCCATTGGTGCCAAAACTCGAAACAAATGTTGCTAGGTATGGTACTTTCTGATCATTTGGTTAGTGAAAGAAACCCGATTTCTACCAGTACTTAACTTTAAAATATTATATCATGGGACTAAAATTGTTGCTTTCAAGAAATGAAGGGGTCTCTCTCTCTCTCTCTCCGTATTATCTATTCTCAATTTACATGTCACAGTAGGAAATTTCATTACAAAAAGCAGAGCTGGCTTTCTTATTGTCCCTTTGGCAACGGGTTAAATATTTATTTCAATTCTCGCTCAACAGTAGGTTAAAATAAATATGAATCGTTTGGGAGATATAACCATCCAATGTTAGATTAATTAATTAATTAACAAAAACGTTTCCAATTCGATCCATCGCGCTTCAAAATCATGCTTGCCACAACTTAATTACACACAAAAAGTTTGATCAAAATCGGTCCAGCCGTTTAAAAGCCTTATGGTGACAAACGTGCGCACAAAAGATTTTTATATATTAAGATATATATATATATCATGAAGTTTCAAGATTCTGGGCGAACCACAATAGATTTTACTTTGTGTATACAAAAACAAGGAAAGTCATTCCCATTTCTCTTAGATGGCATGTGCTTTGATGGAGCATTTAGGAGACTTTCAATGAAGATTAGGAAGATATACTGGGAAAAATACAAATTTGACGACCAGCAATTGTATTTAGCCCCAGCTATGTTGGTCCTAGTCAGTTTATTAGTCCTCAGTGGAGATCAATAACCTTTAAAGCTACCCACCCCTTTGCTCATTACCATTTCTTCCGGTATGGTAAGCTGTTCAAAGTGCCTACAACCCTACTCAAGTAGTAATTTTTCCTAACTTCCAGGTTAATCTGAGATTTGAATAGCTTAAAACAATGACTCCTTGTCCTATGTTCTGTGCAAAAATGCTACTCATTAATGTCTTTCATTTTGATAAATTTAAACAACTGAATCATGTCCCCTCTGACACAAGTCTAATAGCCGGTCTTTGAACTCTTTCCAATAAAGAAATGTCTTTCATGAGACAATGAGACTAAAACTGAACAGCATACTCTAAATGAGATCTTACTAATACTTCTGTAAGCAAAAAAATTCTCCACCCTAATACTTTTGATGTCTAAGGTCCAGTGGCGTCAAAATTAAGTCCTGCTCGCAAACCAAAAATTTTATTTTCCATTAAGAAAAAAAAAGAAACCTATTTTATAAGCATATTTTGGGACATTCAACTACACTGCTTGACAATTGCTAAGGAACAAGTGATTTATGCAAATTTGTACCTCAACCAACTGGCCAATTGAAATAAATTCAAGTTCAGATGGCGTGGTAGACCAAGACTCGTTATTTGTATAAAAGACAGTGCATACACGCTCAAAATTCCTAGGAAAATTCACGCTGTTTGGTTTTTAACAAAAATAGTGCTGGATGTTAAAAATGGTTTTTCTCTGAAATTCTGTTTGGTTCTTGACATACTTAAGAGTAAAATGTCAGCAAGACATCATTTGAGTATCTACGATCGTGGACGAGCGGTTGGACAACTGGAAGCAGGTCAAAGTGTCACCACTGTGAATGCTGCAATGGGTGTATCAAAAAGTGCCATCTCTCGATTAAAGACGGCCGCTGAAGGTGGAAATGTTTTGCAAAAGCATGCCGGGGGTCGTAGTAGGAGCACCACACCTTCAGAGGATCGCTATGTAGCCCTCGTGGCAAAAAGGGACAGAAGTTTCACTCTTGGACAGATAGCTGCAAATCTAACAACCGCTACCGGTACGCATGTTTCTGCAAGAACCATCCCACGGCGAGTAAATAATGTCAGTTTGTATGCACAGAAGCCCGTACGTTGCATCCAAGTTCAACCACGCCATCGTCGAGAGAGATTACGCTGGTCTAAGGAACATGTTGGTGGGATCATCAAAATTGGTCTAGAGTGATGTTCTCTGACGAATCTCGTTTCAGTGTGACAAGTGATTCTGGTCACCAACAACTACGGAGAGAGCGTGGAGCACGTTATGCATAAAAATTAGTTTGTGAACATGATCGGTACGGCCCAGGCGTCATGGTGTTAGCAGGCATCATGCACAATGGCAGAACACAGCTTCAAATTTTTGAATAAGAAAGCGATACGTCGCGAATGTATTGCAGAGATGTTATACTGGACCATGTTCGTCTTTTTAGGGGGGCTGTCGGTCCAGATGTTCTCTTAACGGACGACGATACACGGAAACACTTGAACATTGAAGTGTCAGACACACTGCAAATTGAAAACATTCTATGTATGCAGTGGCTTACTTACTTTCCCGACTTAACTCCAATTGAACTTGCCTGGGTTTCTCTTGGCAGACGTGCTGCGCGAAGAACCGTCCCTCCCAGAACAGTACAAGAACTCAAATCCGCATTGAGACAGGAGTGGGGAAAACATCCCCCAAGCACTCCTCAATAAGTAGTGGGGAGTATGGAAAACAGATGTAAATTGTGCATCAGTGTCCCTGGTAATCATACATCATATTAAGGTACTCATGTCTCCATTATTCTGACCTTGATCATTTTTTGGTGTTGTATGAAAATCATCTAAGTAGTTTTTTTTTATTTTTAAGTTTTTACTTCATTAATGCAGTCATATCTGTATTATTTTCTACTTATAATAAAGGCACATCCTCCCTACTAACTATACATTTTGTTCTGTTTCTTTTATCATTATCTATTCTTAACTATTCCAGGAAATCTAATTGTTCCTTAGCAATTGTCAAGCAGTGTAATAGCAGGCCATGCTTTGAGCAGAGTTCCATATTCCGTCTGATTATTCGTGTGTAATTTGCATGCAGTCAAAATCACATTTAAATTATTCAATAGTTCAGGAGTAGTAGTTGCATTCTTACATACTAAAACACATCATGTGGAGGCACAAATAATAGATGTTTTCAAAGGCAAATAAATTTTATGGACACAGGTGCGCAAAATAGTAATGCATCTTTAAAACGCTTTGTAGATTGGTTTTAAGGTTTTAGGAACAAGCTTTAATACATATTTTGTTTCTATAGTTATTAATTTTTTTAGTAATTATTCAATAGTTGTACAATATGCTATATTTTTGTGAAAACTAGTTTTGTATCTAATTAGTGAAATTCGCTAAAAAGCTTTTTTTAAATGCAATTTGTTTTCTTTTAACTGGTTTGTTACTATTTTTCGTACTATCAGTCTGATTAAAGTAAGACAAACAACGTTAAAAACAGCACAAATTTGCCAATTACAGCAGACAGGTGTTTTGGCGTTACAGCGAACGCCTTTTTCAATGCAAAAAGTAATGAGCTTATGGATGAAAAGACATCCGACAAAAGTGTCGAATGGCTTTTGTCGGATGTCTTTTCATCCATAAGCTCATTACTTTTTGCATTGAAAAAGGCGTTCCCTGTAACGTCAAAACACCTGTCTGCTGTAATTGGCAAATTTGTGCTTTTTTTTACGTTGTTTGTCTTACTTTACTGGTTCAGCATAAAGGTATTTATTTATTTATCTTATCAGTCTGATGTTTGATGCAGAAAATAATATTTTAAAAAGTACCTAGTGTCTATCCTTCAATCATTAAAAATACTTTCTTTGTATTTTCGAAGTTACTTACATTTTCTTTACATTTTTCATTTTAGAAGAAAGTCGTGGTATTGGTGGAATTATTTTTTGATGACTTAGATACCCCTGATCAAGAAAAATGTTTTCAATTTGTAACTGTAAGTTTTAAATTTTAATATTTCTTGGTGTAATAAGTTTTTTATATGGAAATTTATATCATTATTTAACACTATGCTACTTAAACTTTCATTTTTTTTTTTTTCGTTTCATATAAGCTTACATTTGTTAAATGTTGCTCATTGGGATAATCACTTAACTTATACACAATGGACATTGCCCCGAAGTTGTATGGGGAGAAAAAAATTTGGAATTTCAACTTGCATACCATGGATAATTGTGACATTTGATGTTAATAACCCTCTTGCCAAATTTTAGACCATTTTGAAGAGCATTAAATGACAGCTCAACACCCTTAAGTCTTAAAAAACCTAATTTATTGAGAATTTTTTTGTTTCTCTAAGTTTTATAAAATTTTGCACAACACAGAAACATTTTCTCTCACACTTTTCTTTTAACAATGAGCAATAATTAAAATTTTATATATTCTTTTTGATGAAATTATTTTTAGAGATTTTTAACAGGAAAATCCACTAATTTTCCGTTTGATTTCTGCCTTTTGAAAAATGAGTTATCGCTGTTCATTAGTAAGTTGCAAATTAAAATCTCTTGCTAGTTTAACCTGCTCAATCAGCACAATCATTTATTACCTTCAATGCCGGCACTACAATAGAACCCCGATAATTCAAAATAATTGGGATCTGATCCAATTCGTAATATTGAAAATCCGTATTATATCCGGAGAATGAAAATAAATAAATAAAATATACTTATTACTGAAAATCACCTTTACATGAAACACATAGAATTACACAAACAGTAAACAGGGGTCTGTCCAGGATTTTTCACAGGGTCCGTTTTTTGTGAAAAATCAAATAATTTTGTGAAAAATGAATTAATTTTGTGAAAAATCAAAAAATTTTGCATTTTTTTTTGTCAAAACAAAATTTTAGAATATAGAGACGGCACAAACTGCATCAAATAAACTTAAAGTTGAGTGTTTTCCTCTTCTACGTCGAGAAAATCATTCTGGATTTTTTTTCTGATATTGGTGGGGGGGGGGGGGGGGGGGATCGCTCTTTCAAGTATCAATATTTATCTATCATTCTACATTATGTTAAATTATACTAGATATATTTCTGTACAGTACTTAAAATTATTGTAACAAAAATATAAATAAATAAAATAAAATTCAGAATAGGGTTCAGCATTCAACTTTTTGATCCAAGACACTCTTAAAAAGCACAGAATTTCGTTTAAAACTTATAAATTGCATGATTTTAACAAAAATAAAAAGATATTTCAATTGTTTACCTCTTAACAAAGCATTATAATCATTAAAAATTCGAAAAATCGGATTCCCATAGCGGATGCAAAGAGACCGCAATTTTCAAAGTGAAGGCATCAAAAGTATAAAAACGGCTTGTAAAAGAAGTATTTTTGATAAAATTATTTTAAAATTGCATTTTAGAGTCCTATGATAAACATATCATTAATATCTGTGGACACAGTTGACCCAAAAAATAAAATAAAATAAACCATCTATTTAGCATTTTAATTTCTCACTCATAACAGAAAATGGAATTTTGCTTTAAAAACTTGAAATGAGAGTTCTAACAGAAATAAAGAGACTTTTCATTTATTTGAATCCTAATAAAGCGAAGTTAGCTTGAAAAAAGAACAAAATATGATTCTCATATCGGATGTTAAAAGATTGTATTTTTCAAAATGTAGACATCTAAAAAAAAAACGGTAATTAGAAGAGTTTATTTAAAGTTAATCATCCTTGTTAGCATCGAAAAATCAAAACCCATATAATTTTCTCCCAAAATAACAATTAAACATCGCACTGCACGGTAAAAAACGCAAATATTGACAAACTGGCAAAATGATGAGAATATTTTCTAATCAAGTCATTATAAAGGTTCAACGCCAGACACTAAGTGGTGATAATTTTGAAGTTGGTAACACTATCTGAACATGGGCGGATTTATGGGGGGGGCAGAGGGGGGCAATGCCCCCCCAGTTTTGGGAAGACTTTATGTAGCAATAACACATCTTCCAAAAATTAAAAAGAATATATATATGTATATATATATATATATATTTTCTTTTTTGAATAGTTCAGAAGAGCATAGGTGGATTTATAGGGGGAGGGAGCATGGGGGACAATGCCCCCCAGTTTTGGGAGGACTTTATGTAGTAACAACCAGCTTCCAAAATCTTAAAACAAAAAAAATCATGACTTTTTTTTTTTGAATAGTTCAATGAAAATGAAGAAAAAAGCAAATATCCTATTCTGATGGGAGAAAAGAAAAGGAAAAAAAAAGAACATTAAATACAAATAGTACAGCTGTCACTGGGGTGCTGAAAATGTGTCTAAATTAACTATTTTAGACTGAAAACTATTTGGGCAAGTATATAAATGAAAATATAGGCTAAATGAGCTATACATCAAGCTACAACACATAATTGACGATTATTTTAACAAATTAGAACCTAAAGCAAAGGGGGAAAACTCCCCCTCCCCCATTCGTGTAACAGAACGATCTACTCGTTATGATTTGTGTCCACATTTCAAGTACTTATTTGTGAATAATATTTATGTTCTTAGTATATTTATTGGCCTTTTGAAAAATTCTAAAAAACATAAGTTTTTTTTCCTTTCTCTCTTTTAAGAGAGAAAGAGAATAAATACTGTCGCAAACTGAATAAATTTCAGTAATCTGAGTGTTCTGATTAAATGAATCTTTTTACTTAGAGGGAGAGTACAATTTTACTTACTTTATAAATACTGTTTAAAAAGTAATGTAAGTCATAATCATCTAAGTCTGAGTCAGTCCTTTTCATTATTGAAATCTAAATAATTGAGTAATCAAAAGTTTTGGAAATATTTGCTGAAATTTTATAAAAGTCTATAAAAACCTAACAAAGATTAGTAAAATCGTAAAAATCCTTTAACCGTAAAAAATGACGAATTTTCGTAAAAATTACAAAAAAATCAAGCAAAAATTTACAGGTAAGAGTGAATTACAAACAAGGTCAAATTTGCCTATAAGATAAACAAGCTGTTGCTTAGGGCTCCTGCTTTGAAGTGGGTCCCTAACTCGCCCCCCCTCCCCCCCCCCAAAAAAATCATGATTTGTTCCTTAAAAAATGGAAATTGCTTGAAAAAACTAATTTCATTTTTAAGTGCTTGAAAACCTTGAATATTTGGAAACGTGTGGCTAGAAACCTTAAATTTTAAAACTTCTAACAAATGGTAGATGGGGAGGAATGCCAACATGTGTCAAATTCAGCTCATTGCCACATCCTGTATTAAAAATGTAAAAATCATGGTTCTCACGTTTGTAACATATTATTTGAAATAAATTTTTGCGACTCACATGTTTCATATCTTGCTATTTATTCAATCCTGAATGCAGTATTTAGGAAATTATTTTGTATTGATTGCTTTTATCTTACTTCTTCTGCATATTGTCTATCTGTTTAGCACGGAAAAAAAGTACACACTACTTCTATTTCTTTTCGTTTTCTTCCCCACTTGCAATTGAAGAAAGGTTGTTGTCATAAGAAATCTATGGCTTCTTTTTTCTTTTAAAGTTAAAATAGCTATTTCTCCCAAAGTTAGAACAGGACTGCAAAAATTTACAATCAAGTACTAAAATACCAGATACTGGAAAGTACAAATGAAGTGCGTTAAATAATTTTATTTATTCTAGAGTCCTTGAAAATAATTAGATAAGTCTTTGAAAATCCTAAGCAACGTAGGATCCAATTACTTCTACTGCATATTGTTAATCTGTTTAGCCAGGAAAAAAAATGATACACTACCTCTATTCCTTTTCGTTTTCTGCACTACTTATAGTTAAAAAAAGGTTGTTGTAATGAGAAATCTAGTTTATTTTTTCTTTCAAACTTAAAAGGGCTGTTTCTTACAAAGTTTGAACAATACTGTACAAATGTATAATCTAGTTATCAATTTCTATGTCTATCCAATTAACCTTTATAAGGCTTCAAAATGCAGAATTGTATATCCATTTTACAAAATTTCTTTTGGGGGAAAAACCCCCGGCCCCCTAAAATTGGAGATATTCTATTTCCCTCTAAAAAGGGAGCCCTGCGTCACTCTCTTGATAGCTCCCTCCCTTAAGGTCAGTTAAAAAAGGACAGCATGAAAACGCACATTAATGAAAACGACACACAAAAAAGTAAAGCATGGACTTATGCATCACAGGAAACAGACAAAAACATAGGAGTAGGGGTCAATAAAAATGTTGCTTAAAAGTAAAAAAAATCCTGCCCCCCCAGGAACTCAGTCCTAAATCCGCCTATGTATCTGAAGCGATCATATTTTTTCCTCACCCTTACTATCCCTTTGCAGTTCTAAGTTCATTTCGCAGATATATATTATTATTGTTTATTAAATCATGAGCGGAGAAAGGTGCTTACCAATGCCTTTTCAGAAAAGTTTACAAAAACACTGCTGCTAATTAGCTGTGATAAAACAAACAACCATTATATTTATTTGGCAGTAGCAATTATTTATGGCTTGCAGGAACATCCCAAGAGTGCCATTTTTTTTTTTTTTTTCAAAATTAGCCGATTTTGTATAAGCTGATCCCTCTAATTTGACTTAAAAAAAAGGTTCCAAAAATTATCAGTTTATACACAGAAATTACACAGAAATATGCGTTATTTTACTTTCAGATTTGCTCTTTCAATAAACAATTTGACAGATCCAATCTTGTTTATCAGAATTTTGTGAAGAGTCTGTTTTGTTTGATCGGGATTTTGTGAAAGGTCCGTTTTGTTTGATCGGGATTTTGTGAAAGGTCCGTTTTGGTTGATTGGATTTTTGTGAAGGGTCCATTTTGTTTGATCGGGATTTTATGAAAGGTCCGTTTTGGTTGATCGGATTTTTGTGAAGGGTCCGTTAACGGACCCAAATATCCTCTGGCCAGACCCCTGGTAAATATGTTTACTTTGTTATTATAAAGTCTGTAATTCTGTACAACTTTTGAATCAATTTTTATTCCCTATGGAGGAATAAAAATTGATTCAAAAGTTGTATTGCCAAGAAAAGGTAACTCAATCAACGAAATAACAGACTTACCCGTGAGAAGGTTAAATAAATTAATGTTATGGAAATTTGACAATTGCTCCTCAAATTAAAAAAAAAACTATCAAATCCATTGATCCGGATATCCGGACTAACGGGGTACAAATTTGCAGGGTTCTACTGTACTTCCTTCCTTTACTTGGGTGTAATCATTTCCTTTAGCTCAAATATGAACATCAGCTTTTAAAAAGTTAGTATAAAATTTAATTAGAGTAAACAGATTCGAGTCTGTTCTGTTACAAAATCTAACAATGGTTCACTCCGAAAAGATTTAATATTTTTGGCTTCTAGTCTTCTAAATTCCTTTCCAAATTTCAATTGCTGTAATGCTTTAATCATGGCAGCTTTTTTCTTTGGAGGCTTGAGATCTAAGAAAAAAACCTAATCCAATTAAATCCATTCTTAGATACCAAAAGTTGCCCTTTAAATTTTTTAAGTGCTATAAGAGTCACTTTACTGTTAGTTTCTTGTTAGGCAAGACAAAATTTTAAGTATTTGGTACAGATTCGGAAAAGGGAGACGTACAGCAAAGCAGCAATGGTTTTTCTCTTCTTTTGATATATTTTGTAGTCTAGTTTTAAAATCTTTTTGCTTTCACTTTGTTATTCTTGTCTTTGTTCTTCATTACTGTTTGTTAATTCTGTGAGCAATACAAGAACCTATCACTCCTCTTTTCTGCCCATTTGAAACTGAGCAGTTGATATGAAACTATAGTTTAATTATGTATTATATTGTCACTCTTGTCAAAGGTTAAAATATATTGTGTCTAGATTTTATGTACACACCCGGCTTTTAGATTTTATAGTGCTATGCAGGAATTATTATAGCACAAGTATCTTATTGCTACTCAAAAGTTCCTAAAATACATGTTTCCAAATGTGTTCATTATTTTACTGAAAACAGTTAGGCTCTAACACAAAATTTGATCTTGTCTAAAAAACTTAAAGTGATATGGTAACTGAAGTTTCACAATAAAACAATATCTTAAAATCCAAGTCCTCTTAACGTTAAGGTTACATGCCATAAATTTAGGAAAGTGACATCACCTTCAGTGTTGGGAATTCCGGGTGTTGCAATAATGATGTTTGACTATATACACCTTTTTTTCATGAAATACTGAGTAAGTTATTGAATTTTTTTGATATAATTAAAAAGTTATAAGTCCTACAGAATAAAAAAATGGTTTCATTTATGTAAAAAGTTTTTTTTTTTTCACTTTCTTGTGAAGCACATATTTATTATGAAATTAACAGCATGTTCAGAGCCTAATTTCTATTTCCCAGCATTTTTTATAATTTGTTTTGACCCTTAAAAGTAAGTAAATAAAATAAATTAATATGTTTAAAAATAGGTATAGTATTAAGCTATGAAAATGTTATGCAAACAACTGGAGGAATATAACAAAATGAATTTCACTTAATGTTAGAAAACTATTTTCTCCTTTTTCTAGTCAAGCACATACTATGTTTAAGAAATGTTGACTAACTGTTTGAAAAGTAATTTTGCTGTGACGAAGACTTCATAGTATTTTTCCGGTTTTCTTAGCTTTTTATTACTAAACTGGGAAGCAAGATTATAAAAAGTGTTGCAAATTCGGTCACCCTTCTAAAAGAAGGCACTGAGCATGGTAAACTTCTCTTGAGACTTTTCTTCTTGCCTGTAAATACAACTGGGTGCATTGCAGATGCTGTCCAAGGGGAGCACTTCTTTCTTTGAGTATCCCCTTCAAAGAAATTGAATAGCAAATGTCAATATCTTTATCAAGAAAGATATAATGATAACACAATTAAAATACCTATTTATAATTGAGATAATTTATTCTCAAAGAGTGAAAAAAAATCCTTTATTTCTGCTCCATATCACTTTGCAACAGTAATATCAATAAGTTCTTTATGGTATAAGTAATATCTTTATGACTATATTAAAGTGAATTTCAATCATACATTTCAGTAAATAAAAAAATATCAGATTTAGTAAATAACAGAAATGTGTGAAAGTTATTGAGCAAGTAGGTAATATTAACACTTACAGGTCTTCAATTTGCGAAGTCGACTGACTCTATTTGAATACAATTACAAAAATATACATCCTATTTTAGAAAAATGATGTTTTATGCATTATTTGCTCTAGAAATTCTCTTCAGCTGCAGAACTAACAGCAATTGGATTTTGTTTAAGGGGGCATTGAGGTATTTATGCTGTTTCTGCCTGTGGGAAGATTAAACAAGAAAGCTAGAAGCGGTACGGAAAGTAGAGAAACTAGTGTTTGTTGGGGCAAAACAATTTAGGTATTGCTTGTATGTATATCTGTATGATATTATGAATTTCAAATTTGCTTTTCTTTCTTTCTGTTTTTTAAACTTATGTTTATATTTGATTAATTAGTTTATGCCTAAAGATATTTTATTGTTCTATTTTAGACATGTGCCAATGGTGTGATTCCTAGTTATGTACCTATTGTAGAAAAGAACAAAGATAAAGGCTATTCGTATGCAGACCGACAGTGGCAACTTCTTCGTAGAGGAAGGTCTGTCTCATAGAGCACTTTGAAAGTATCAACTTCTATATTATTAAAATCTGTTCGCATTCGTCTGTCTGTCCATCTGAAGATCGATCTTCTTGAGAATCCTTGCAAATCGAAAGTCGAGTGAGATACCGATCAATTCAAAATTTTTCAAAGAGAACAATAGGACCAATCTTGTAATTTTGGGACTTTAATTAGTGGAGATATTAATTAAAACGTTAATTAACATTACGTTATTCAGGAATTTTTTATTTCTTTCCTGTTGCCATTTTGCATGTGAGGAAATAAAATTCTAATAGTTGTTTTAAAAGGGAATGTTTTGGCTGCTGTCCAAATCTTAAAACAACGTTTCCATCTAGAATTTTTTTTAATTAGTTTAATTTCTCTTTCATTCTGGTATATAAATCCTAAAACTACTCTTTAAAGCAATTTTTTGTTTAGAAATTTATTGTAAATTAGCTGCATTTCTCTTTTATTCTAAGCAATGATTTCTATTTTTTTTTTGCTGCCATTTTACATTTGTTTTAATAAATAACATTTTAACAATTTTTTCAGTGGGACTGATGTAATCAAAACAACCAACCGGGTAATTGGTTGCTCTTATCGGACATAACACATAACCTTCATTTATCTTCTGCACTTTTTAATTTTCTACAGCTTACATTCTTAACTCTTTTCAGCATATGAAAGTTTTTTTTTTCATTTATGTTTATTTATTGTAGTGTAAGTTAATCATTACCAGTCTCATATTTTGGTATATTTAGAATGTGCGACTAATTAGTTTATTTTCTTGGACTTTTTCCCTTCACATGAGTGAATTTTCAAATTGTAATAATTCTCTTTTTCCTTCCTGTTTTTACTTTTGAAATACACTTTGTATAATGAATAGAACACGTTAAATTAAGATTGTTTGGATTTCTTAAAATGAAACAGAGTTCAACAAAAAAGTTTGCTTTTAATGATTTTAAGTAAAGCTTAGTTGGAAGCTGATGACTTGTTATTAAATTAATGCATATTGGTATTTTTTAAGTCTTGGTGCTTTAGTTTCACATAATCATCCAAGCAATATGTGTCATTTTATGTGAAAAGCTGATTGTTACTATACATAAATATTTCAGATATAGTCTATCAGATGTAATTCAGTTTAACATGAGTACAGATTATAGTTGATAACACATATATTTTCATCTTTTGTGCTAATTGAAAATACTCATTATATTTCGCAGCTAATATTAGCATTAATGAGATTTTTGCCAAAAAAAAGTTTTGCTGATGTTTTGCAAACCCTGTATTACACACATTTATTTATTCTTTAACACGTTGGAAACTGATGTCAGAGTGCTACAGAAACATCAATTGGACATCTTTCATTTTTAGGGAACCCGTGCAACGCCGGGCACACAGCTACTTAGAAATAAATTCTGTTCAGAAGAATTTTTTTATTTTGTTAACACTTATGCAGTAAATTTACAGCTTTTTGATACCAGATGGAAAATTTGTTAAGTGCCCAAATTTATTTTCACAGTTAGTCATCAAATATAAAATGAAATAATGTGACAAATATGAATAAAAAAAATTAAACTTTTATGTGGGTTGGCCGTTGTAAATAATTTTGAAGCAAATCGGCTTTCTTCTTCCGTGTTCATGTTGATTTAATAGTGTATATATCATCACCTCAGAGCAACACTAACACATCTAATCCCAGGAATAACACTAAGATATCCTACTGTTGCTCTGAGGCGGCAATATATACTAAGAGTTCAAGCATCAAATGATTTGAAGAACGGGATAATTTGGATAGTTGAATTTAGTTTAGCCAAAAAAAGAAAAAAAATGAAGTGTGGGAAAACTTATGAGGTTGATAAAACTGAGTGTGACATACATCTGGCAGAAATGTATTGAAAAACAATAAAAATAATTAGCAAAAATAAATTATTCACCATTTTATACTAATTTCTGTTTATTAAGCAATTTAAGCAATTTTCCTCCTCCTTCTCCCAATAACCATTTTTTTTTCTTTAACTTTTTTTCCCATTATTGAAAAAAATTTTACTCAGTAGTCTGTTTTGCATAGTTGAAATTTTGCCGTAACTAGCCTTTTATGGTGACCCGCTCAACTCGTCAGCGGCAAATTGGTATACAACTCTAATCTCCCACAGTACAGGCCATCAACACAGTGCTTTGGAGTGTTTCGCTCCCACTTGTCACCTAGGGGGGCAACTTAAACTAGTAAAAGGAATTTAATTGACGTTTTTGGGAGGTAAATTGCATTCCTTCAGAGGAAAATATTAAAAAACCATCGCATTAAAAAACCTGCCTTACTTAATTCACTTTTGCTCGAGCCCAGCATTATTGACAAGCATCAACTCAATCTACTTTCCTTCAAATCAGAAAAAGGAATTATTGGCAGCATGCCAGCAATCTCACAAGATTCCTGTTGAAGAAGGGAGAAAATATGGCACAGAACCTACAATTGTAATCAAATAATTGTTTAATTAAAGTTGTGGCAAGATGAAAGTTGACTAAAATATTTTTCCTGAAAAGTTCATCTTTTAATATCTGGTTCAAACCTCAAATCACTTCAAATTACATGCATGTATGTAGTAGTTCCTCGTTTATCAATATCAAATTTGTTGTCAAATTTGTAAAAACAATTATATCCACATATAGATTATTTTAAATTATGATAGTAAGAACATCACTATAAGTATGGCAAACATTTGTTTTTTATTTTGAATAAATGTACAGCTCCTGCTTAGATTATGCAATAAATTAATGTGTTTTTTGTGAATACATCCGTGAGGATAGAACATTATTTTTTAACTCATGCTATTAATTATTTCTTCAACTCTTATTGTACCCATAAAAAATTTAATTGGACTTAAAACATCATAAGTAAATTGGCTTTTTTTCAGAATATTTAAAAAAAAATATAAGTAATTGCTTTCTAAGTTACTTGCTTATAATCAGTGTTTTTTTTTTTTAACACCTCTTTTTTTCTCATATTATCTTTTCACTATACGTTGCTAACCAATTCCACAAACTTTTTTCTAACCTTTGAGTTGGTTTAATGCTTGAGGATTAAAGACAGATGACTGAGGATAATACTTTGAAAATTGCATAATTTTAAACTTTCAAAACAGAAAAGAAGGTGAAAATAAGAAATTTCTAAAATGTTTTACTTGTGTCAGTATGTACTTCTGTTCTCTGTCATGTATTTCAATGTTTCACTGAAGAACATGTATTTTGTAGCCCTTGCAATTTTTCTCTTTAACCATCCTTATCTTAAACAGAACTTGTATTTTTGTAGGTATGTTGAATTTAACTTAATCTATGACAGAGGAACAAAATTTGGTCTGATGACTCCCGGGGCTCGATATGAAAGTATTCTCATGTCTCTTCCTCCTTTTGCTGTAAGAAATAAACCTAATTTTATTGCTGTTTTTTAGAATTTTTTGTGTGCTATGTTTAATATTTAAAATACAAATATGAAGTTTTTTAATTATTATGTATGATCAATGGGGGGGGGGGGGGGGTTGTACCTTGGGATGCTGGTTTCTAAGAATCTAGTTTTAGCAGCCATGTTTTTGTAATCTCTAATAGTAACCTTCACCACTAAATGGTGCCATAGTAAAAATCAGCATCAAAGGAGTAAAGCTGACAATTTCGTGAGAAAAAGAAAATTTCATGACTCCTAAGTAAATATTTTCTTCATGCTTATTGCATTTTCTGTCTTTGTATTTGTAAATTTAATCAATTGAATTTTATTTCAGAATAAAAAGAGTAGTACTTTAAATATTTTGCTTATGAGAAAATAATGATAGTGCATCCTGATTGACCATCATTTTTTTTTTTTAATAACGTGATTGTACCTTGGGGCAGCCCAACATTTTGTACCTTAGGACATGTTTCAAGGTACAACATATCCATTGTTCTTAATAATTAAGATATGTTTAGGAGCATGGAACAATGTTTAAATCTTATGTAGACTTTTAAACACATTTAACATTAGATAATAATTCATAATTAATTATTCATGATTTAATTCACTACCATGGAAAAAGTTTTCTTCTTTTTTTTTTTTGGTGTAAAATTGGTTCAAGTATATGGCTGATTCCTGAATCATGAAGACTTTCCCACAGTACAACAGGATGTGTCCCAAGGTACAATAGGATGTTGTACCTTGGGACAGCTTGGAACTTTTATTTTAAACTTGCTGCATTGCCCGTCTTCGCCCGGACTACCTTGAAAATAAAAATTGTGTCAAGTAACATATATTCAGCAATCAGACAGAACTGGAAAAAAAAAAAAGCATCAATGCAAAATCTCCCTTAAAAACAATGACGACAGATATTAAAATAATTTTAAGAAATTCAATCGAGAAAGATAGATTCAAAAAGTGCAACCATGGAAACACAAAATAAAATAAGTTTAAGAAATTAAAATGCGAAAGAAAATGGTTAACAATTTGAATGAATATGAGATTTTTTGAACCTGACTTAAAAAGGCTTGTAACTTTTTTTCCTTTCGAGATAGAAGCTCAGTTTTTTCGACCATAGGTCGAGTTAGATCTAGAGTAAAAAAGGTTGCTTTTTCCAATGGCGTCAAAAAGAAAGCTGTGGGAGAATTCCTTCACTTTTTATTAATAGATATAATGAAGAAAGTAATGCCTAAATTTCAGCCAAGCCTAAAAAATTCCAGCTAAAAATGCAAATAACTCCCGCCGTAATAAAGTTAGAGCATTGAAACAAGTTGCGTAGAACGCAGAAAATTCTACCCTTTCTAACGATATGTAATATTAATATGTGCAAGTAATTTTTCATCCCCATATTTGAGAATTTATGTGAAAATTGGACGTAAATTGGAATAAAAAAAAGAACTATTCATATAATTTTATTTGAACTGGTCTGCAAACCTTTTCAAGACTTAAAGGAACAAACTGTGAAAATTTCAGCGCAACCGGCCGGATAGTTCTCGAGTTTTGCAAGTTCAAACATACAGACGCTTTTTGGGGACTTCATTTTATACTATGTAGAGATGACTGGCAATATTTTTTTTTCAAACTTTCTGAATTTTAAAAAATATATTGCTTAAAAGTATGTTGGGGTACTTTAATGTGACTTTTTTAGATTTTAAATTTGATACAAGTAATTGACATTAAAAATTAAAATATTAAAAGTGTTCCAAGGTACAACACTCTCCTCTACTGCATTCAAAATATGTAATGAAATGTTGTTATGCTGTTTTAACACTAAATGCAAAGCTCGCTCAAATTCACTGCTGCAAGCGAAGTTACGTGAATGATATTTATTTTTTACACAACAGCTACAGCAAGTTAGATCTTTAGTTATAAATTTGATTCCCTAATGATAAAAAGTATACAAATAGAACTTTTAAGGAAAAAAATGTTAAATAATTCTACACAGGGAAAAAATTTAACTGAAGAGAACGAAATATTTGCTGGTTTTAAAAGATTTTGAATAAATTGCCCAGTATACTGTTTGCATTGCTATATTATTTCGTTTTATCTGATTTTCATGTTGAGTGCTGTTATGTTAAACCTATTTTACTGCATATATTGTGCCCCACACTATGTCAGTAAATTTTATTGTCATGTTGCATGTTACAATAAAGTAATCAAAAGTCTCAAAACTGTGTACAACACACAGAAACTGTGTTCTTAACTTTTCAAGTCTGGAGCCCCCCTTTGAACATTGATGTGAAGTCACCCCCCCTCCCCTTTTGCACACACTTCCCTATTAGATCAACACAAGTAATTGAATTAGGAAATGGGAATTTTTAGTTGTAAGTGATTAGGTTTTCAAATCAAAAAAAAGACAAGATGCACAAAATTTAATGTTACTGAGAACTTTATTTTTAATAAATTATTAGAACTCATAAAATCAAAGAACTATTTACAAGTTAATTTGAAGTGATCTAGGTAAAGTAGGCATGTAATGCGAGTCGATTTTGTAACAATGAGAGGGCTACTACATCTAGTTATTAGTAAGTTTTTTAATATTGCAGTGTAACTGATAAAGCGACCTTTGACTTAAAGTGCCTTGCTTGATGTTTTGATTTATGTAGGCCAATGCTGAAAATTCAGATTTAGAGATATGTTTATAAAAACTCCTCAAAGAAAGTCAATAATGTCTGAAATAGTTGCATGTACCACAAAATTGAGAAAGTGTTATTTAGTTTCACTTTTTCCTGTTACTTTTTAAAACATTCTCCCCATTCTTGAAATTATTCTGCACACCCCAAACTGTGAGCCACTGGTCTGCAATATCATCACAAATGAGCTTTTTCCTATATTAGCTTGTTTCTTGAAGGTATGAAGCATTAAATAAAAGTACGAGGGTAAATCAAATATAAATGGTAATTTTTTTTATATGTTTATTGAATAACCTTATACATAAATCATGTATTTAACATTTTTCAATATAGTCTCTTGCATGATCCAAACACTTTTGCTACTGATTTGGAAGTTTTCTTTATTCCCTGGTCATAGAAAGTTTGAGGGCGGGTGTTAAGCCAATTGCGCATGTGTTCCTCGACTTCTTTGTTGCTTCCAAATCGCTGTCCCCTCAGCGATTCTTTCATAGGTGCAAAAAAAAAAAAAAAATGTCACAGGGGGATAAGTCAGGGCTATAAGGAAGGTGCTCGAGAGTTTCCCAGCCCATTTTTCCCATTGTATCCCTTTACAAAGCCGCAGTGTGAACCCTGGCATTGTCGTGAAGGAGTATTACATTTCTGATGGGCATGTCCCATCTTTTCTTCTGATAGGTGACTTTTGCTGACCGTAACAACTGGCAGTAGTAAGCTGCGTTCACCGTACGTCGATCGTGCTGAAAATCGATCAATAAAATTCCCCTAGAGTCCAAAAAAATGATTGCTACGACTTTTCCAGCAGAGAGACAAGTTTTGGCCTTCACTGGGCAACCTTTGTTCTTTCTTCTCCATTCCTTACTGGTCATTTTGGACTTGGGGGTAGACGTGTACCCACGTCTCATCATATGTCACTATGGGCATCCCCTTCTTGCTGAAATAGATTCAGAACCGTTCAGCGATTTCCAACCTGACCTGTTTTTTGGTTTGCTGTCAACAACCTTGGTACCCATCGAACACAAATTTTTCTGAAACCGAGTTGATTAGCAATGAGGAACCTGCATGGTTCGGGTAATCGCGGAACGTTGATTGATTTGAATAGTCTTCTACTTAAAACTCCCAAAAATGAACTCAGTTTTTAAAAAACTGGCTTGGATTCTTCAAAATTACAGCTTAAAATTAGCTAAAAACGGAACGAAGCTTACTTGACACAAAAAGAGGAGGGGCATGCACAACGTCAAGATTCAGTCCCTGGGTTACAATAGAACTTGTTCCGAAGGAGTCGAAACGAAGGGGATATGAGCGCAGCGTGGTTTGCCGTTGTTTATTGAAAACAAAGGTGCTCTTATTTTGATCTTCAGAAGAGGAAGAGGTGTATATCTTAGCTGAATCACCCACCCTCAACCCCCGAAATTCCGACAAGAAAACTGACTTTGAATTGAACATCAATATCTTATTCACAAGTAAATTACTTCAAATTGTTTACACAATAAATTAAATACAAAGCATTTATTGACCCTCTATATGTCATGGGCATACCGTTTATTGAGACACAACACCCACCCCTTTGAAAAATTCATTTTGAGCTGTACATCATTAACTAATTCAAAATAAAATCACTTTAAAGTAAAATTTAAAAATTAATAAACAAAAATGAAAGATTTATTTCTATATTTATGGATACCACTCAGAATTTTACAAACTAGACCAGTGCCAGTGACTGCAGGACCTGACTAACTAAAATTGAGGCCAAGGCCTACAATGCTTTGGAAGCCCCCCCCCCCCCCTCTATTCTATCACTTTAAGTAAACGCAAAATAATGTTTAACATTTATTTAAAACATGATTCATGATTATTTTTTTTCATTTTCACAAAAATACATGATTTTTTAATGCTGTGCATAGGTTTTTAAAAAATTCGAAGCCCCTTAGGAAGATTGACCCCAGGCCCAGGGCTTAGTAGACATGTGCCTTAATCAGGCCTGAGTGACTGTCCAGCTTGCAAAAGATGCTGACATTCATAAAACATTATTTGTGTTCATTAATGAGGTAGAGCAAATGAACACTACTTGCCATTTTAGCCATGAAAAATAATGACACTCAAAAAATGAATTAAGAAGATATCAAACAAACTGCTAGTGTCAAGCTAGGCAGATACCTCTCCCCGCATGGAATATGGGGGAATAAACCTTCTTAATTTAATACTTTATAACATTAAGCAGATATCAACACTTTACTGTTTTCTATCTTTGTTTGTCAAATTTACGCACTTTTTTTTCCTAATGGGGTTGTTTCCATCAGTCAAAAGTACTACTTTTAATCACTGAAGTTTATAGAACGAAAAAGAAATAACAGGGAGCCAGGCAAATCTTTTATTTTCAAAACGTTAAATTTTTAATTTTTCAAAACGTCTGACTTTTAAAACAAGGCGTGGTCTTTATGACATCAAAAGTGATACCCTTTAGCGCTTTTATTTAAAAAATGGTCAAATCCTATGTTTTTAAGCATGCTCTTTCAGGAAAAAATATTTCTTATAAATTTCGGAAACACCTCCATTCTCTTTATATCTTTTTTTTTTTTTTTTAGGCCAGTTCAAATTGATATTATTGATCTGAAGAATAACACGTAATGTGTTAGGTTAATTAATATTCATTATTTTTGTGCTTTTAAATGCTTATACATGTTTTCAGATTGATTTAAATGCATAGTGAATTAATTTTTGATTGCTTCTTTTTTATCTGATGTAGTGACATTTTACAGATAAATATAATTTAGTTTTTAAACTCTATTCCTTTTTTCGAAAATTGTTTTTGAAAAGTTAACACTACTTTTTAGCCTACTTTCCCAGTAAAAGCCAGAAAAAGAAGATAAAGCATGAAAGAAGGCTTAATGCATCTTAAAAATGTCGCGAAAAAAATATATATATATCGAAAAATTAAATTGGAAAGTAGGGTATTGAGATGGGGAAAAATGTCTGTCGGTCTGTCTGTCTGACCCCCCTAATAACTTTTGAATGAATAGTCCGATTTGGCTTTTCTCGGATGACTTTTCGTCCAAAAGCTCACACTTCTTTGCATTGAAAAAGGTGTTCCTTGTAACACCGAAACACGTGTCTGCAATCATTTGCAAGTTTTGTGCTTAATAACGTTGGATTACTGACTTTTTAATTCTCAGCACAAAGGTATTTATTCTTCATAAACTTTTTTTTTGTTCGAAAGATCTCGGCGAGGACACCTCATTCACATATTTCACTTTTTGATTTGAACTATTTTTTGTTCAATTTTGAACAGTTCAAAAAAACTTAACATTAGCGCCTACGTGGAAACTGTAAGTCAATGTAGATTTCGTACCTGAAGGCGGATTTATTTCAAACAAATTTTGTTGGAAATAGCTCTTGACGCCAAACTCCAGACTCTGACTCCGAGAATTTAGAGGCACCTGAGTCCGACTCCGACGCTCGACAATTAATCGGACTCCGACTCCCCGACTTCGTAGCTTTGGCAAAAATTTATATACGGAGGACCAATGACCTACTCCGATTTTTGGATATTCGTCTCCGACTCCTTTATCCCAAAATGAGATTGACTCCGACTCTGATTCCGCAGCTATGGTTTTCACTGTGAAATAATTATTGTTGATATGATTTGTTTTTATTTTCATGCTAAAGTTTTAACTTAGGTATTCAGTTTTCGGCGAATAAACTCGAAGTTATTTATGTTTCTACATAACGATATGCGCAGACGTTTTTTTTTTTTTTTTTTTGGACAATGAAAAGTATTTCTTTAAGTTGACATTTTATTGTTTTTATTTATTTTGGTAAGTGCATTAATTCATTAAAAAAATTATTTTTGACTACAAGGAAAAAAGAAAAGATTTTTTTTTTGATATGATGTATTTATTCTAATAAGTTTATTAATTTTAATTATTATTTTTTTGTTTTGAAAGCTGTTAAATAATTTTTTTAAAGGGAAAAAAGTGTATTAGCTGCTTTGTTTAAAATGTGCTGTTTTTTTTTTAATGGGTATTCGGGAAAGTAGGCTCGTGTAGTTCTAGACGGAACTTCTTGCTTAATATTAACTACCTATGTAATTCAGATTTTTATTCATTAACAATTAAATTACAAAGATGTTCGTCTATTGTGCATTGAAATTACAACGAACCAGCTTAATTTTTCTGGTCGCATGGGGGGCGGGGGGAGGGTAACGTCACGTCTTCGTACTACCCGGGTTTTGGACGCAGAAGTTAGAGCAGAGGAAAGTAATACAAATTAATAAATGAAAACTATATTAATCTTTATTGTCACTTCTTTCGAATTTTCTACTTCTTTCAATATGTTTTGAAGTAAAAAGAAAATATGATTTTTAATTTAAAATTTTTGAGAATTTATCATTTCTTCAATACGTTTCTTCCTCATTTTTATTGTTTGCTCTTAAAGTATTTTATATATTCATTATTATTTTTATTCATGAATTTTGCAGACTAGAGATGCAAATCACTCAAAAAGCCTCTTCTTTTTTTTTTTTTTTTTAAATCTTAAAAATTACTGAAAATTCAAATCGAGACTTTTGATTTCAATAATTGTTTTGAATGCAATAGTTGAAGCAGAGCAAAATGAAATAAATCAGTACATAAAAAATAACATTCTATCCTCAAAGAAAATAAACTCGTTTCAATTCGAAGAATAAAAAAAGGGGGGGGGGGGGAGGAGTGATCAGGGATGGCTTTTGTAAAAAGTAAAACAATTTTATATAATTAATATACAATTCTGTTAGTTTCTGTAAAGTAACTTTTGCAACAGAAGAGTGAATAACACAATTTAGTTTTTTCTCTCTCTCTCTTTTTAACAGTGTTGATGGCATTGCACTATTTTTATCTCTTGGTACTCTAAAAATATTCAACTTGTTATGTACGATGCTGAATATTTCAATGAGGTAAAATATAGTACTTGCAGTTCGGCAGTTTGTGCATGTAGCCATCTTGAGAATGATAGCAATGTTCTATACACGCACGTGCGTCCAGTGCCAGAAGGAGCGGGGAGCGGGAATGAATCTTGACGTCATCAGTGGAGATGGGGAAGCTAAGGGGGCGGGAATAATCGGGAGACTTTAAAAATTAATTAAAAAATAACTAGCTGTCCGAATGAACTGAAATCGGTGTCTATCGTTATAAAATGGCTTAAATTTTCATTTAAAAAAATATAAAAAATGCATGCAGGTTCCTCATTATGGATTGAACACTTCCATAGCTTTTACCCACTTCCAATGAAATTTCTTCAACAGTTAATCGGCGATCACCTTCGATAAGGTGTCTAATCTCACGGATGTTGTCATCTGTTAGGCTTGATCTTGGGTGTCAATTATGACGTTCGTTTTCAACTCGTTCTCGTCCGCTTTTAAATTTTCTCGCCCACGTATACACACTATTCTGAGATATTGCACTCTCTCCAAATTGTGCTTTCTAAGGGGTAAAAATTTCTGATGGTTTAACACCTTGATTGGTTAAAAATTTAATGATAATCCGTTGCGCAACAGCTGAAGGTACCTCTTGCTCAGTCATGGCTATACTAACGGTTAAATACGAGTCAGCACATGCACCTGCCAATGTTCCCCACTCCTCATAAACCAAATATCTGCTGTACATAACATCATCTGGCTAGAAAGTGCATTCTAGGAAGAATAACAAAATTACCGTTTATATTTGATTTATCCTACTGACAATCCCTGTTAAAATTATTCTCAGCTACTAAATATGGCATTACTGAAGTACTTTTTAAAATTTGAATTTGAGCTAAAATTATTAATGTTTGATAAATCATATTTAATTAGGAAATATTTTATTATTCTTTAATTATTCTTTCTTCGTATTTTATTAACTCTTGGACCTTTTTGCATATTTTGTAATTAAAGAACATCAAATAATTTTGTGAAGCAAACCACTTTTTTAACCAAGCTAAGTTTAAACCTATGAATTTGGCATATTCTAGAATTTAGCTGGTTTTAAACCCATGTTTTGTATGATTTTCGTTTTTAATTTTGTGTACACTTTATTATTATTATTATTATTTTGAGCTGTTATGTAAATAAATAAAAATTATACAAAATTATATATTTAGATTACCAATTAAAACCATCCTTTATATTGTGTACTTTTTATAAGTCGTGTATTTTTTAATTTTTATATACATGTTTAGACTCCATAAAGTTATGTCTTTAACTGGTGTTAAGTATTTTATTTCTTTGTAGTTTATTGTGTCATTATTCTTAATTAATTGAAAAATTTAAAAAAAAGTACAAATTATAAACTTAAGTTGAAGTATAAATTTGCATTTAGTGCAAAAGCAGCGATTTAAAAAACCTTTATATAATCATATTTTCCTACTGACAGATGATTTTGCATCTGCTTGTTAATAGATCTTATGAACTCATTGAAACTAAATTTAAAATACATCTTATTAAAGGTTTTCATAAAAAAAAAAAACTTTTTTTCCCCATTTAATCAGCTTAAGTTTTCTTCATTTAAGAAACTAGTTAACTGTGTTGTTTAAAAAATACAAAAGTATCATGGAAAAAAGTGGTGTTTGCTATTGTTTTTTTTTTTTTTTTCATTCTTCTCTCTTAAGTCTTTAATGTTAGGAAGAAATAATAACATGTTTGGAAGAATAATGGTATCTTCATAACAGAGTTGTTTTGTTTCTTTTTTTTTTGTATTGTAATAATTTGTTCATTAATTATAACTCCACATTTGCATCAAACGTGCTAGAGGTATTATCTCTTGCACGTTTGAATTCTCTGGGAAATTTGGAATTCTATTTTTTCCAAACATAAGCCTTGGAAAGGGCCACTACTGAAGCATTCTGAAACACTGGTCACTACCGGTGTGTTTATCTTACCTATTATGCGTTTTTATATACACTTTTTTCACAGTCTCTTCAAAAACCTATGAACAGTGCTTCACTGTATTATTAAAAAAATAACACATTAATGGTTTAGAAGGAAATACTCTATAAATGAATTGGGTTATAAAATTTACCCATCAAGATAAATCGTAACAGGTACATGACATGACACCCTCAGAGACCATCCACACCTTCCAATTGCTTGGTTTATCGGTTTTAAATGCTCAGATAAAACTGAGCAAGTGGGTCTCTGAGGAACTTTGTTTAAATACATAAAAAACTAGTATGTTGTGGCCATCACGAAACTTTCTTCTATATTTTTCCTTTCTCTGATCCCTCCCCATGCTTGACGAGGAAGCAATATTCCTAACAAAAACAAAATTACACATGCAAAAACTTGACGACCATCCCAATGTCTGAATTATTGTAAAAACAAAACAAAGAGCGAAAATTGAAAGTTACTTTAAAAGCCTTACTTGAATTAATTACAAATATTTTATTTATTAACAAACATAAGATGGCAACAGTTAAAAATTTTAAATCATTGAGATAATATTTCCGATCATTTCCATACAATTAAAATCACGAGAAATACGCAGACGACAATCTATTACGATTTATCTTTCTTATTGTTGCATTAATAAAACTATTTTTATTCGCAAAAAAAAAAAAAAAAAATCAACACCTCTTGGAGTGATTGGAGTCAAAATTGAACCAAAGCCTGTTTACGTATGGATTCACATATATTCCAAATCTCAACCAGAACATAGCATTACTTCTTGAGATAGGGCACTCACAATGGAAAATAAGAACGGGCCCGATTGAGCTACCCCCTTTTTAGCTGCTGACACCAAAATAAAATCAGCTCTTATACCCACTAAGGGCTACTTGTCAAAAAATTTTTGTTTGATTCCGTTCGTTATTTCTTGAGATACAGCAGTCACAATTGACGACAAAAAACGTTCTATAACTCAACCCCCTTTTGAGCTATTGACACCAAAATTGAATCAGCACCTGCGCCTGTTAGGGGCAACATATGGACCAAATTTTGTTTGATTCTGCCAGTTACTTCCTGAGGAATAGCAAGCACGCGTAACTCAAAAAACGTCCCATTGCTCCACCCCCCTTGGAGGAATTCGCGCCAAAAACCAATGGGCACAAGTTCACATAGGGGCACATATGTGTGCCAAATTTCGTTCAATTTCATGCGGTAGTTTTTGCTGTAGAGCGGCCACAAAAAAACTGGTCACACACAGACGTGACACACACACACACACATACACACACACACACAGACAGACAGACATTTTCCAAAAATAGTCGAAATGGACTCAGCACACCTCAAAACGTTCGAATCCGTCAAAATTCGAAATTCGAAAATTTGCACGAATCCAATACTTTCTTCTATATATTAGATATAGAAGAAAGTAATTACATTATTATCTGTTACAATTTTGATTTGCTCTTGACAAAAACGTAACAGGTATAAAAGAAAAATATTCAAATGTATTCAAACAGAGAATATTAAAACAAGCAAAAAAAAAAAAAAAAGAAAATGTAGAGAACAATAAAACTGGCCTAACATGGCACTTTAAGTGGTTTCTTGTCTCCCCTGTTCCTGGTAAAACTGTGATGAAATAGGAAAATTTTGCTGTAAAAATTAGCTTAGTGATGACCTGAATTTTTGCTAAAAATGCTCTTACGTGTAAAAGATTTTTGCATCTGTATCATAGCAAAAATATGACTCTTTAGACTGCTTTATTGTTATGCTTTATTTCTATAACAGCCATGAAAAACTAACTTTTCCTCCAATTTTTCAAACTATTTATTGTTTTTGCAAATCTAGAATTAAGCAATGTTATTCAAGCCGTCATGTTATACCTTTTCATCTCTTGATAAGCATACTTTTTACTTTTACGCATAATTTTTTTTGCAGAAATGGCAATACTGTCATAGTCCAGAGAAAAATTCCAAGGAAGATAAATTGTTAGAAGTTTTACGAAAACCAAGAAACTGGGCTTAAAACCATTTGTAATGTTCTTCATTTCTCATTGAACCTATTTATAGCTGTGATAAAATGCAATTGAAGACCTTAATCATTTGAAATGAACTCAGTTGTTAGTCTCAGCATTATTTGTTGTATTTTTTAAGAATAAATTTTTTAATGAAGTTTTATGCTTTCTTTTTATTGCATGGTAAATGTTTTGTGATAATTAATAATGCAAAATCAAGTAAATTGTAAGTTTGAAAAAAAAAAAAAAAAAGCAGCACAAGAGTACGTCTTGAATTCAGGTTCTGTTTCTCACAATCATGAATTGCAATAGGACCTAACTCGTTAGGTTTCTTGTTTCTACTAATAGAATGGAATAGAAATGGCCCAGAAATTTGCACTTGTATGTAATGTTATTGCTGGTGATTTTCCAGAATAGGTAAAACAAGGCATATACGTAAAGGAAGAAATGGCGATGAGGATGCAGTAATAAAGATAAATATTTTTTGCCTGATATCCACTAGCACACTTTTCTTAAAGATTATTTACAGCGTATAACGTAGTGTATTTTAGTATATTTTTTGTAGTGTATTATTTCTTATCAATCTTAAATAATGAAATCAGTAATCTGGAAGTTTTGCTGTTAGGGTTCTTTTAAAAAGTTTTTTTTCATGAAAAAGTGTAATTTTACACAAAAATCCTTTTTATGTAAAGTCTGCTTGAGTTAAGTCCTGTTAGAAATATGAATGAAATTAAACCGCATATGATTTGTATCTATGGCAAGGAAAATTTCACTCTCTAAATAAATATTTAAAGCAACTACTGTCATGATAATCTGTAAAATCAGAGCAACTTCAACTTTGGTCAGGTGAGGATGGTAAGTAATTCGGGATTTCTCAATAAATAAAGGGGAGAAAACATGAGGATTGTTGCAGAAGTTAATCTTATGTATGAAAATGCATTTATCCAGATGTTTTCGTTCATAAAACACGGAAAGGAATTGATGGTTTGATTTGAAATTTTCGTCCAATGTTCCTTTTCTATACAATAGTTCTTTTTTATAGTTTTTATCCCTAAAATTCAAAGCATTTCACAAGGATTAATTAAATATCTATATCGATGGCTAAGGTGCGATACCTCGTAACCCTTTTATATTGAGTTACGAAGTATCACACCTTAGCCATCGATATATATATTTCCCACTTGTACAAGAAAATATAGGTGACCAATAGTGTGAACACAAAATCTTACAAAATGTTTGCTTTCAATGTTTCATGGTTACAAGAGATTCCTTTTTCAAGGTCCTCTTCTGCTTAAGTCCCAAAGCTCAAATATTTTTTCCATTCCAAAAATAATTCATCCTTTCCCAAAACACTTGTATTCAATATATAGAGTAACAATAGTGAAGTTAGTTTTAAGATACTCTATTTTAGAACGACTTGTGGGAAGAACTTCATATTTACCGAAACAACCATGTGGGATTTAGTTAGGCGAACAGAAAAAAAAATTCCAAAGTATGCCAATAGATTGCACTGTCGTGATTCGCGTGGGCAATGAATACACAGCAAGAGTAGTATACATCAGTGATTCTCAACCTGTGGGGCGAGTACACTCGAGGGGGGGGGGGGGGGTGCGAAAATATCCAAGAGAAAATATTATATAAAAGAATTGATTAACTGACTGAAAGGAAAAGCAGGAAGGAATACAAATAGAAAAGAAAATGCATTTCAACATATTTAATAATTATCTTATTAAAGTAAACAACTTCTGAATCAAAATTTACTTGGTAAAAACATACCTAGTTAAAAAGAAATTCCGTAATTATTATGTCTTCCTTATGCCTGTCTTTGAAGAACAAGGTTTTTTGAAGGAAGGTTTAATATTAGAAGTAGCAACTCTTAGTTCTGTTTCTATATTTTGTCTTCAAAGAAGCCTCAGCAGAAAATCCTCTACTCTTGACCAACATTTAAATAGTGATTTATTATTAAGTTGTCTTTTGGTTTCGCCACTTGTCTTAAAGTCTAGGAATTTTTCTTCCTCTTCAATGGAGAGTCCTTCGGGAATCTTATAAAATGAATCTGGTACCCCCCACTCATAACTTGCTATGAGTTTGTTGTGAGCAGGAAAATACTTTGTAAAATTCTTTGCCTGCATGGCTAAATGATTTTCAATAGTTACAAAAAATTACATGCTCTTCAGCTTTATAAATTTTAGTACTGTTAGAGGTTGGTAATCAACCTCCTAGATTGCTTCCAATTTATTTGCATTCAGTTCTTTAATTTCCTATATTCTAATAAGAATGCTCAAAACAAAGTTATGCGTAGTAATATTAAATTTGTTTATGAAATTATCAATATTTTTATTTAATAACCTGCTTCACCAGTCCCAACTAGCTTCAGTTTCAAATTTTGACTGTGCCCTCGTATTGACGTGGAGGGGTTGGGGGGTCGTGAGCTCCCGTCAGTGTTCAAAGGGGGGCGCAGAGCCTAAAAGGTTGAGAACCCCTTTAATACAGGGCTTTACTGTTTAGTGGAGGTATGCTGACTACTGAGGCGTGCCATGCGCACCACATTTTGTGTTTATAGTTGAAAGCGAACGCATATCGAACTCCTCTCAATCTTCTGGCATCTTTATCGAACTCTTTTTTTCTTGGCACTAAAAATGTTTACTTTGTAAATATGAAATTTTGCCTATTTAACTATCAGTTTTTAGTAAATTCTTGGAACTTTTCGTTTTCGGACTTTTCGTGCGGACAGTTTGATCAATACATTTTAGAACTATTATTTTCCTTCTCCAAACTAAATCACATGACCACACGACTGTTCTTTTGAAATGTCAAGTCCTGACCAGTAGTTTTTAAATTAGAGCGTTTTGAAATTGTAACGTTAACTATAATCACCCTGTATTTTGAAACTTTGCCTTCATTACAGCATACGTCTCAACTGTTGAGTAATTTGCCTGCCAGTATATTTTGCAACCTTGCCCACATTTATAACAACTCAATTACTGTTTAACCACGGATTGTATGGAATTGGCAAACATCCAGCTAAGGCGACTCCATCTGAATGAGGGGAAAAATAAAAATTTTATGCGCGTATTCCGCCCATTTAAATGAGACTCTGCTTAATTTAGAGGCTAACATACATCTGCAAAATCTGACATCCCTGAAAACTAATAGATGCTTCCATTTCCGCGTGTAAACCGGATGTTTGCCTTTCCATACAATCCGTGGTTAGACAGTATTTAGTCATTGTCTTTTATTTTACAAACTTGCGGAACCCGCACAGCTTTGCCCATAGTAGAAAATTATAAGGTCATTTGGTTAGCCTGTATATCCTCTTAAATATTCACCAAATTTCAAGCTACGCTTACTCTTTTGAACACTAGGTGGCAGGGCTGCACGGGGTCACTCAAAACTTCCGGCGGAAGTCTTATTTGTATTGCTTCTTACGACGAATTGCTCTGTTTACGTATCTGTAATTTGATTGAATTTTTTAAATTAATCATGAATTTCAAAGGCGCAAAATTTTCGTAAAAAGAGCGGATGTTGTTCTGCTTTCGGGTACAGCATGAGGACAGGAGCAAATAAGATGTCAGAAATAAAGATGTTCAAATTTCTAAAGGTCCTGATCGTCGAATCAAAGCCAATGCTTTAAAGCGAAAGGATTGAATCGTAATGAATATTATGTAGTAAACACACTTTGTGCGAGGTATTTACGAGCTGGAAACATTCACCTTAATTTCATCAGCTTTGTATTTTTACTGTAATGTGTGAAGATCTATATTGATCTATATTAAATTGATTATTAGAAAAACTCAACCTGAACAATTTTTTATTTGCTTTCTGCAAAGCTGAAAGTTTCCAGTGTTTTGATGGGTTTCAAACAGTTTGATTTGTGTGATTAAAATAAAGGACCACTATTCATTACCTCGTGAGAAAAAAAACTTCCCATAGCTCGAACTACCAATAACTCGAACCATTTAGCCCGTCTCTTGGGACTTCGAGTTATTGACGGTACTTTAATATTAGGCGCTCTAATTGTAAACAAATTTAGATATTCGACAATCGGTAAACAAACACATTAATTAAAGTTATAGTATAGTATCATAATACAGCTATTGGTATTACATTCAAAGCAATTTTAACGCAGGAGAAAGCACTCGGAGATTAAATTTAAATTTTGTTATCTTTCAATTTTTTTATACCTATCAATCTTGCTACAGAAGCAAGTTGTAAACAAAAAAAAAAAAAGTGATGAACAAATATGCAATAAAATATATTAAATATCAAACCTGAAAATTATAGCAACTGTAAACCAATAAGTGCGTGTGAACTGAAAAGCTACAACAGGAGAATTGATTGAATATGACACCAAAACTCCCTGTCATAGCCATTCTGTGTGAACACAGTGCAGAAAAGCTTTCATCTTTGAAAAAATAGCTTCAACTTAAGAATAGGAATTACAAATTCACAACGTACTTGCAACCCAGTAGATTTGTGATTCTTGAAAGCAGACTTTGTATCAACTTTATTTCTGTTTAGGAGGTATTCATAAATGCTTATCATTGAAATTGCGGTAATGATCGACAAACGAAGACTCGTTTTTTTTTTTTTTTTTTTTTTTCTTATTTCTGTATTAAAAGGATCAGGAAGATCAGATCCGTTGATCGAAAATTTTTGAGAATAGCAAAGCCTATTATACTCATTTCATGCATTAAAATACGCAAAAGACATGATTCTACCTAGAACTGAAAGAAAACAAAATTGCCTGTGAACACTGTAAACATCAATCGTTAGCAATAGATTCGCCATCCATCTACTAAAGGATCGGTAAGGTCACAGCCATTGAAAGATAATTTTTAACAATAACTAAGTTTGTCATTCTCATTTAATGCATTGAAATATGCAGAAGACATTATTCTGCTTTTTTAAAGAAGCACAACAAAATCGCTTTCGCTATGAACACCTATCTCTAGCAATGGAGATTGGCGCTTAACCGGAAATAAGACTCGCTACTTCCGGTCTACGTCAGTGGTTTGTTTGTTTATTTAGGATATTTGGTGAATAATAGCCGATGATCGACTAACTCAACAATGAAACTCCCGCCGCGGCATGATAATTTGATAATATGTTTTGATAATGTTTAACATGCAGGGAAAGGCTTTATCGTGTCAAGTCTGAACTCGAACCGGTAAGTTAACTGCTTTACGGGTAAGACTGTCATTTCAGATTAATCAAGAAACGAAAAAATGGTCAACAATAACCGCTACCTACTATAGTTTAGGGTTAATCCTCTGGAGTTAGGGTTACAATTTCAGCTATCAAAATATCAACAAACAGGCAATGGCTTTGTAGAAATGTAGAAGCAATTTTCACCCGTCATACGTTGACGGGTGACTTTCTAGTTTACAAATATAATGGATGATGCATTTCTCGCCAATTTACTATGTTAATTTGCTCGCCCACGTTATGGAAATTTGCTCTTCCTCATTATATAATTTGCTCGTCTACGTTATGATAATTTGCTCGATGAAATGTTCTTAAAATTAGAATACAAAAAGAAAAAAATCGAATTTTCGAAAAATCGCTTCGAGGTGCACACCCCCATGCTATAAACTAATTCTGTGCCAAATTTCATGAAAATCGGCCGAGCGGTCTAGGCGCTATGCGCGTCACAGACATCTAGACAGAGATCCAGACATTCAGCTTTACTATCAGTAAAGATCAAGATAAAGATGACACTCGTAATGAAAACTTTACTTTTAAATCATCTCGACCCACTTCGTAGCACTTTGGTTGCAAATATTCTGTTCAGAACTCTGTCTAAAATTAATTGATTTTTTATGGTCTTTTTAACTTGAGAATTTATCTTGACTTCGAGCAATGAGGCTTTAAGTTAAAAAATTAATTAAAGAAGTAATACTCATTTATAGTGTTGAAAAAAATGCCTATAAGGAGAGTAGAATTTTTTAATTAGGTAAACATTTTTTTTTTTTTTAATTTGGAAACTACTGGAAAGAAAAATGGTTTGCGACCTTAAACTTATGAAGATAATTATGTATTTTATATATTTGTGATGTTTTGTACAAAATTATATATATTTTCTCTTTAGGCACTTCAAATATGCTTCATAACGCTTCTTTTCTACCAAGTTTTGACAGCATATCTAAAGTGGTTAATAGAACCTGCTAAATAAATAGCTAGAATAAAATAAAAACTTTGAGCAGAATGGCACACTCATTACAAAAAAAAAAAAAAAAATCAATGTAAATTCCATTATTTTTGGCAAATGTTATGCAATTTACCAAAGAGCATCCAAAATTACTTGACTCTTCATGAAAAAGGCTTAATTAATTAGTACTAAAATCCGTCACTTTAGCCGTTGTTAAAAACCATCTTTCTGTCTCCCAAAATTTAATATTAGCATTTCTAATAATAATTTAAAAGAAAACTACTCTTCTCTTCGATACATTTGAATATATTACATTTAAAAGTAGCATTTTTTTGTTTTCCCTTTTTAATGTATATCAAATTCTGTCAGATTCTGACAGCAAATTCATCTTTTCTTTCTATCTTTTTCTTTCCCTTTTCTTGCTCTCTCTGTGTTATAATATAATGAAGTAAAATTGATGCGTCAATATCTAGGAAACAATTTTGTACAAAGAACATTTCCCGTGTTGTTTAACTAATTAAGATTCTGCGAATTTTTGATGGAGCTTTTATTAAATTACCGGAGTTAAATTTCTTCATTTTCTACACGAAGTCCCTTTTTAAATATTAGCAACCTTTTTGTACATTTCATTTAATCTTTATAAAGTTACTTAGTTTAAACATTGAAAATGCTTTTATGTGTGTTTCACTCTAAAAATTCTGTTGAGAGTAAGTAAAAAAATAAATAACTCTTGTAGCGCTATTTGCGCTGCACTCTACTCGTTTGATAGCTGAGTACTTTATTATTAATTTTATTTCCGGTGAGTTTTCATTTAAAATTTTCATATTGTTAAACGAAAGTAAAAAGAGCTTTCTTTCAAGGATGTTAAATTGAATTAATAATATTTATGCATTTCATTTAAAAATGGAAGTGTTCTGTGTTCACTTAATCTATTTAAGAGAGGAGGGGATTCCGTATTCCAAACAGTTTTGCTCTCTTCGGCAGATTTTTTTTTTTTTTGCGGTTTTTGTAACGTTAAGTTGTTCTGTTGACTTTTTTTCTTTTAGCAATCTTTATATCGTCTGCAAAGCAAAAATATATTTTCTAAAGTTTTATATTAGCATTTTCTTTTGCCCGTCATTCACAATGGGGTTGTTTCCATCAGTCAAAAATACTACTTTTAGTTATTGAAGTTGATAGAATGAGCAAAAAAAAAAAGAAAAAAAAAAAAGAATTTGAATTTTTGGCATCTTGAATTCAAATTATGTTTTTCGCAATCACGAGTGTGTGCGTGTATGTAGGCGTGTGTGTTTGTGTGTGGGGGGAGTATGTGTGTTTGTGTGTAGGGGGTATGTGTATGTGTGCGTGTAGGCATGTGTGTTTGTGTCTGTGTGCAGGCGTGAGTGTTGGTAGTTGTGTGTATGAGTGTTTGTGTGCGTGGGGGCGGGGTATGTGTATGTAGGCATTGCTATCAACAATATCGTAACTACTACATATGAGTAAAGAAGCGAATTAAATATTGCCCTCTGCGCTAAGTGTCATCAGTGAATGGTGTTTATCACTTGTGATGTCATATGCAGAAACGAAAAAAATGAAAGCTCACCGATTGAATGGCTTTTAAAACGTATTAAACTTTGTCAAATTATTTTAAAAAATAGATCAGATCCTATGTTTTTAAGCATGTTCTTTCATAAAAAAAAGTACTTTTAAAATTTAGGAAATGACCCCATTGTTCCAAATTTGTTTCGTCTGATTCGTTTTCAGGATGAATTCCGTTTACAACGTGAAAGAACATCGAAGTGCAATACAGTCTGGCAGCTGATAGTGGACATCACCTGGTGTTACCAGGTGTCTAATTTTTCTTCTAGTCATATTACATAGAAGATATTACTAGATTCTTTGTTTTTTGTTTTGATTTTGGCTGATATACTTGTTTTTAGGGGCGATGAATCTATTTTGACCATTTGCGGAAAGTTTCTCTGCGGTGATGAACACTTTTTTGCGGGGGTTCTAATTCCTTAAATGCTTAGAATCGAAAGTGTGACATTCGTACATTTTTTTCCCTATGTCTCAAGAAGTAATGCAATTCACTCACAAAGTTGCATGCAAGTGGACCTCAACAGGAGCTAATATTTAGCGGCTAAAACTCCCTAGGAGCATGCACAATCAAGCATTTTGTTCATTTAGTGTCTGATATTCAGCTTTATATGACCCACTTCCATAGCACCAAATCAGTTGAACTTGGGTGCTACAACACATAAATTAGAAAAATGCCAAGTAGGCAAATCGTGGAAACCTCTCTGGTGCTCCTATTCAAAGGCGGATTCACTTTTCAGAAGTTGAACAAATCAGGACACCGATTTTGAAATCGCGAATGTTACGCTGAATGCTTTATTATTTCAACAAAACTGTCTCTGCTTCACACATTTACGCTGACGTGTAAATAACTTTTGAATTTTCCTTGACAAGGAGCCGTTGATTTCGTTTGAATAAAAGAGGCGTTGTTATTTCTGCCTATATACGACATGTTAAACAATAGCTAAAACATCCCAACAAAACAACGGATACTCTTTGGGTTTGAAGACTGATATGAAGGAAAAAGAGCTGCCAAAAGTTTTGAATGGACAAATTAACTGTGAATAACTTTGTTCAGCAATGTTCCAAGGTTTATTTCCAGATGTATCACAATGAGTTGAGGATAAAAGTAAATTGTTACTGTTCTCTACGAATGTTTTACACTCAATCACGTTCTCCGTTTGAACTCTTAACACAACTTTAATTTGCATTTTACATGCAGCAGAAGCTTTAGAAAAGAGGATTTAGAAGTAATAACAGTTCGTAGAAGGAATAAAATTACAGCTCTATTACAGATTATTTCTTTTAAATCTCTGATGGTGTTCATACGCACAGGTTATTAAAAGATAAGAAGGAGGCTAATATGCAATACCATTTTCGTTTCTTTTTATATTTTCGATGGTGTTGGATAAAAATCCCTCACTCTCCATGAGCGCATACTACAGTTATCTGTAATGAATTCACTATGCAAAAGAAAGAAGATTTATCCATATTGTTGAAAAAAAAAATAAAAAAGGAAGTAATCGTTAGATATTTAGTAGAGAATTTATTGATCAAGTAACAGTCTGACGTCATCAACAATGAAACACGCGCTATAGCTTGCGCGACGGCATTATTTCATTGTTGAAGCATCAAAAACTCAGTAAGTTATTTATAATTTGATAAAATGTTTGGCAATGTATGACATGCAGGAAAATGCTTTATTTCGACAAGACTGAACTGGTAACAACTTTAACTGCCGCAAACCGGCAACATTTTCCTGTTATCGTTCAGAGTGATTCATGATAAAAACGGATTATCAACGAACGATCTCACACGATTCGTCTCCTATCCAAGAGTTATGGAAATTTGGCTCATTAGATCGCTGAAAATTTTTTACATTTTAAAAATATTGAGGTGGATTTTTTTAATGAGTGACAGGATCTATCTGGGCTTTCAATTATGAAGGTTATAAATAGCTATCTTTCAAGCATGCGCAGTGAAAAATTAATTGTTTTAAACTTTTATATTTACCTAGTTTCTCTTATATGCTGTCAAGTATTCTGAAAATTTAGTAGCGTTTGACGAAAAATTCTGTGTGTTATGAGCCGAAAACCATTAAATAAAATTTATTTTTGAAAGAAATGCTTAGATCTCCATGGGTATAACAGATACTTTTATGAAATTAAACAAAAAAAAAAAAAAAAAAAAAAAAAAAATCAATTCTAGATAGTTCGTTAACTTATTTCTGAAATTTACAGCTTATTCTCAGCAATTTACAATGAAGGATGATCAAAAAAGGAATTTTTGTTTTCTCAATTTGTTGTTGTTCCCCTAAATGAATAGTAGATTCAACTTTTGTTGAAGAATGACAGCTGGAGTATATCTTTTATGTGAAAAAAAATACTGAGCAATTGGTCTGTTATTTCTCGAGAAATCCGTAAGATGTTGAATTTTTCAAATTGTAACAATATCTTTGCTCATATAGACAACTAACAAAAGAAAACCCTTTTTGATGTGATAGATCTCGCAATAACTGATAAAGCTTTCTCCATAACTGTAAACATATTTCTTTTTAATGTTATTTTTGGTTTCAAATATAAAGCATGGACATCGAAAAAAAAAAAAAAAAATCAAATGCAAAACGTAAATGTTAGGAAAAATAAAGACCCACAAGCATCGATGGTACAAATATTGATGTACCGAAAATATCGTTTGAGGTAGTCCTCAACCTCAAAGGGTACAGATGTAGGCTCATTTTCGATGCCAATAGCTCAAAGGGGTGGGAGCAGCAAAACTTTTTTCGCTTCATTTGTGATTGAGGTGGAACTTAAGAGGTGCAGGAGATGATTCGATTTTGGAGATGCAATTGAGCATTCTTTCTTGTTCGTTGTGACTGCTGCATCTCAAGAAGGATATCTATACTAATAGTATAAAGCTGAAGAGTTTGTTTGTTTGAACGCGCTAATCTCAGGAACTACTGGTTCGAATTGAAAATTTCTTTTTGTATTGAGTAGTTCATTTATTAAGAAAGGCTATAGACTATATAACATCACGCTATGATTAATAGGAGTGGAGCGGCAATGCATTGAAATTAAATCAATAATAATTATGGTGCATTTATTTTGTTTAAGATAGCTATCGCCGAAGCCTGAACAGCTCAGTCTCTAATGCGCTGAAGGAGCAACCCTAGGGTTTTGTGTTCAAAACCGGCTGCGGGCGGGAAGATTTTCAGCATTAAAAATTAATTAATTTATAAATCAAGGGTTTTCAATTATTTTTTGTTGAAAAAAAAATATTTTTTTTGATTTTCTTATTTAACGTAAATTATCGATGTGGATAAGGATGTGTAATTATATATATATATATATATATATATATATATATATATATATATATATATATATATATATATATATATTTATATCATAGCGTGATGTACTTAAAATAGTTTTTTAATGCATTATTGTCTTATTAACGCGGGTGAAACCATGGAGCACAGCTAAAAATAAATAAAGGAAAGTATAAATTGTTTCTCAATATTATTGCTGACCCAGGCAACACTGGGAATGTTTAGTAGTTTGGAATAAAAGTGAACCTACACGAAAATAAACGTTGATTAAATTTGATGACAAATAAAATTTTTATAATTAACTTAAGCATTAACTTAAAATTATTTTTAGTGAACGCTATTGTTCTGTATCTGCGAAGCACAAAACTTAGCACTAAGCGATTATACGTAAGGGTCAATCTTCAAAAGAAAAATTTCGTAATTAAAATATAGCCTTTTAAAACATGTAAAAGTTCTAAAAGAAGCAAAAATGTATTCATCACAAAGTTGAATTTTATATCCAAGACATCAAGCTGAAATCTTATTTTTACATGCAATCACTGCGTAGGTGAATCAAATATAAACAAGAATTTGACTGTAAAGCTACTGTGAGTAACAAATTTGAGGTGGGGTGCTTGATGATGGGGATATCCGAAGAAGTGCTTTTTGCGCGTTGAGACGAGCTGCTTCAGTGCGTCATGAATGAGCAAGGTGTGAACACGTCCTTTGAGCAACGCATCATTATTGAATTTCTCTCGAAAGAGGTGATCAAACCTTCACAAATTTTGAGATGGCTTCAAGCACAGTTTGGAAAAGGAACACTTTCGCAGTCTCCAGTGTATGTGTGGGCTCAAAAAATTGTGGGTGGAAAAGAAGCTGTTGAAAATCAACCGCATGAAAGCAGACAAGCATCACTGCACGAAACACTACTGCCATTCGTGACATTATTGAAGAAGGAAAATCAATTTATTCTATTTCTGTCAACATTTGGATGAAGCAATAGCTGCGTGTTACATCAAACGCAGCTAATTATATTACATCATTTTTCTCAAAGAAAATAGGAAAACCTATTGGACAGTATGAAAGAAAATACACTAATGTAGAAAAAAGCTCTGTATGTATATTTTTGCTTGGTTGATTCATTAGATTGAAAAGAATTATCTTGTACAGATTTTAACTGCCCTCTGCGACTCCGCCAATGTTTTTAAAATTTGGGCAAACAGAAGCATTTGAAGTGCTTGAAAATTATCAGGATTTCGTTGATGGAGCTGACAATTCACAAACACCGATCCTTCTCCAAACAACATCGGCATAAATAGATTTTTTTTTCTTCCAAAAAAAAGAGCGAGCATGGATATTGAAGTTTTGTTAAAAATACATGCAACAATAAACAGACATAGCTATCCCGTTTTCCTTCACAATTTGTTAACTTGAAAACTTATTTTGTGTATTGTTATTAAGTCCAAGTATGGCTAGGTAGCATTCTGGGCCCTGGAAATAGGAATGTGTACTGAAAGATAATGATTTGAAGCGAATCTATTTCTACCTACTAAATATAACATTATCAATATTATCATTTTGTATTTGCAATAATAGTTATTATTATATTTGCGGCTGTAAAAAAAAAGTTGTATTGTCTTGTTTTCTAGTATGTAATGAATGCCAAGGCTAATTTTTCTCTCTCTTTAAAGTACAATACAACAGATGCAGATAAATCAGATAAAAATAAAATATAGTATCCATCTTTTATATTGGAGCAATCTGTAGAAAAACTTCCCAAAACGCAAGAACAAGAAAGCGAAGAATACATCGCTGCTCAAGAATTTGAAGATTATTCAGATGCCAGTTGAAGATGAATTTTTCGAAATTTGAGGATAAATAATTCGTGTTCATTTTTATAAAATCGTAGCACAATGAAAGACAGGAAAAAAAAAAAAAAACCACCGGAAGCCTGCGTGGAAAAATTTACTTCAAGAATTCCTTCGTTGCCTTGCATCTCATATAAAGCTCTACTTCAAATATCGATTACTGATATTTCAATTTCAAAATGTCCACAAAATTACTTTGTTTTTGCTTATTGATACTATTTAATCATATATATGAGGAATGAATATAAATGAGAACAACAGTCGTCAATGGAGTCAAGTATGATATCATATGACTTGTCGACCAACTAAGAAGAAAAACTATCTAATATTTTGAACTACTTTTTTTTTTTTTTGAGGTAAGTAAATGTAAATATTTCCGTACCTTTGCATATTATTTACACAGGGTTTACAATTTCAAGTCAAACTGTTAACTGAAAAACAAAACTTTGATTTTCTCGTAATTCAGTCACTAGAAGGAAAAAATAAATAGATTTTTTTTGCACAGAATTGCATGATTTACAAAAAGAAAAAATAAAAAATATGCAATAATTTTGGGATAAAACTTGTTATTTGAGGCATTTTTTAAAAACCGAGTTTTTGATCTTAGACTTTACATAAAACTTTTAGCTCAAGTGGGAAAGAAGGGGATTTTTGTCATTTCATTCATTGTGATGTGTTTAAGGTAACGATGTATTTAAGGTATTAAACTATTTTCTGCTCTGGCAAATATTTCTGACTATATTCAGGACTATCAGTACAATTCTACGAAACCGCTTTTAAAAATCTAAAATAATTTCTCAAATAAATACAAACTTCTGTAATACGTTTAGTAAGTTCAAGAAAAAAAAATATTTTTCGAATTTTGATTGTAAAAACCGCATTATTCTGTTACATCATTCATTGCATGACATTTAAGGCCAACCACTTTGTACTGTTTTACTTTTTTTAGAATTTTGGAAGATCTGCTTATTCTATAACTTATCAGGACTTTACCTCTATAGTATTTTTCTGATGGGTTAATTTTGCCAAACGTACTTCGTTAAGTATTTACATAGTTTCTTATCTTTTATCCCTTCACTCAATTAAATGGCATATTTTAATGATGTAGCTTTATTTTTATTTTATGTGTACTACAGTGAAGTGTTCAGGAGATATGACCTTAAATAATTCTCCTACGACCTTAGTATTTACCGCAAAACAGATACACATCACCAAAACTGATTGTAATAATAATTCGAATGATAATAATTTTATCTATCTGATTTTTACTACATTTGATTTAAAAAAAATACTATCAAAAGTTTCAGTTTCAACAGCTTCTTCGAATTCAGAAGCATTAACTCGAGTCTAATATTAATACACGTATAACACGTTTAGATAAAAAATAAATTACTTTAAAAGTACTTTGGAATTTTTAATAATTACGAAAGTACTTGTAGGCTGTCTTTTACGCGACGAAATGTTTGATGATTGTTAAAACGCGCTTGTATTTTTGAAATACCAGAACTCATAATTATTTCAGAGATTTTAAATTAGTCTGAAAAGTATACTGTTAAGCGTGTTTTCTTATCGTGGATTGCATAGAACTCTTGGTTTATGCATTTTAATATAAGAGTTACCTAGACCCAGAGATAGAAAAATAGTTCATGGTATATGAAACACGCAGACCTGTATTACAAACTGAAGTGCTGCTTGTCATTGCGCTTATGTCGGAGTTTGTGGTCCGCTGAAAAGATATATTTTATCTACCAAACTATTTCTAGTGACGAACAATGACTTGTAATAATGCTCGAAATATTTTTCTTACGAGTATGTGATTTGTAATGCAGGTGCTTTTGCTCTGTATACTCTCTTTTGATTATATACTCTGAACTATCTTCCTAAAACATTTTAGGGATCCACTAAGAACAATTTAAAATGTGAAGGGCAATAAACAACGTTTTGACTCACACAATTAACATATTACAGCAGACATGTGTTTCGGTGTTACATGGAATCTCTTTTGCAATGCAAAATAGTGGGCTTTTGGTATTAAGGACATTCTGTAAAAGCAACGTGAATGAACAACAGACAGTTTGAATAATAAAAATAGCAAATTAACAAAACAAACAAGATAAAATTAAACTCAGAGTCGAAATTTACTACACAATTCACTTCGAGAAAAAGCCGTTAAGCAATTAAATTCTCCAAATTACTTCTTCATACAAATGTAATATTTTTTCCAATAAATGATGCTTGAATGAGCAATTAAACGCAACTGTTTTTACGTCGATGGCGTGTCCTATAATGTATACGATACATGATTCAAAAGTTTCAAACAATTGAACAGAAACTAAGGAGTAGTAATACTTGTAACTAGTTAAGGAAAGCTAGACAAAAAATATAAGCTTCTATCTTGAAATCTGGGAATTAGACTGAAAAAGCAGATGCCTTCCAGTGTAAGGTGGACCTCATGTCGATTATTTTAAGCACTTGAATAAAAAATGCACGCTTATTTATTAATTGCAATTAATTAAACTTATTAGACTATAAGTCTGATATTAAAACGATTTTTATGCCTGCCTTGTTTGGCTTTCTAAGTTTTTTCCTGATAAAAAAGAAATACTCGTTACCGTATTTAAGTAAAAGGAAAAAGCATTAAAAAGTCGTTAAAAAGGAAAATGTAAAAATGTCGAAAGAACGAATTTTAAATTCCGAACATTTTACTACATTAATAAAAAATAGTCCTTACTTGCATTGAATGTTACTTTCAATTACTTTGTGCCAAAATTTCAGAGCCCGAGCTGCAATGATATTAAAAAAAAGAACAGTTAAGGACATATTAAAAACGTAGGGGAAAAAAAACCACGGACATCACAAGAAAATCGGACATCATAAATTATATTTTCTAAATGAAATATACAAATAATAATAACAATAACAATAAAAAGAAAACAGAAAAACATCCCTCCACTGAAATCTTATTTTTACGAATAATTATCTTTCCACTATTTCCAATTTTATATCACTTGGCGCATCCAGGACAACATTTTTGTTTGTACACTTTCTTCTATACATAATATATCGATGGAAGTATGGGTTCATGAGAAGTTTTGAATTTTGGTAGATATCCCAGCAAAAAGAGGGGCTGAATTTATTTCTACATTTTATGGAAAATTTCTGTCCTCGTCAATTTGCGAGCGAACACTTTGCTTAACTTAAAATGTCATGCATAGAATCAACTCCAGTGTTCATTGGCGCTAAAATATTAATAATTCTCAAGTCATCGAGTCGTATCAGCAGTCCGAATTTTGTAGCTTCTGTTATTTTTTTTCTGGGTGCATACATTAAAATAGAGAGCACATCAATTATTCTAATGAAGAAGGTTTTCAACACAGCTGTCTGTACGCAGGATATAGGGTACGCATTGAAAAATGGATATTTACAGTTCAATTATGACTGAAATATTTTACCCGCAGTCAATATGACGCACATTTCGTAAAAGTTCGTTGGCAGACGATGTTGGAAACGATTTCGTAACAAAGAATTCAATTCGTAAAGAGAAATGAAAAGAAAGACTGGAATAATAATAGTCTTTTGCTCTGATGTTATGATGATGACTATGATTATTATTTCTTGTTGCAATACGCAGTCGACGATTTACCTAAGTAACTTTGTTACTTCGAATAATGTATTGCACTCCATAAAATGTCAAATGTTTTTTTTTCTTTGAAAAAAGAAGTCGTAATATGCAATGACACATTATTTATGGTGTATTCGTGAGTAAAGCAATATGAATTCAGTTGAGAAAAAAAAAAAAAACTCAATAGACAACTAGCAAATTAAGCCTGGTAATTCGTCTTTGCGATGGCGTGATCTTTAACACTCAAGGTTATTCGGGATTGACGTTTCCTACGCGTTACACTTTGTTGACACGGTCATCCTGTTATGTTGTTTTCCATTCTTTCATCTTCGTATGCAGTGATTTGATACGGAAGTACGCCCCTTTGATACTCCTTTATCGATTGCTGCAGATTTATGTAAAAAAAAGGGGGAAAGAAAAAGAAAAAAAAGGAGGGGAAAAAACTGAAGGGTTTTTTTTTTTTTTGTCTAAGGACGTGACATTTCCTTGTAATGATTATGTCAAATAGGTTTTTTTTTTCGTGTATATGAATGCTTCTACGCTCTTTTAAAGGCTCACTCCCAAAAAAATTTACGAGTGTGTTACATCACTTTTGGGTAAGTCTACTTCTGCATCATGTAAGCATTAAACTTAACTTCTTGAAGAACAACTGTTTGAGACCTTTTTTAAATCAGCCATTCTTAGCGGAGCGCATTGTATAAGCATAAAATTTTTTTAGTTAAAGTAATATTTTTTAAAATCTTTTAATTTCTTTTTTTTTTTAATTTTATATAATGCAGAATAAAATAGTAAGTTATCCGGAGTTTTGTTGTTTAAAACGGGGGGGGGGGGGAGTATAGCTAAGGTGGGAAAACAAATCTTATAGCTATTTTGCTTATTACAAGATCCTTTATGAACCGCATTGATTTTACATCTTAAAAATGTTACAATCGTTGAACCCGAAGTTTTTTTTTATTTGTTAAAGAATTAATATCACTGGTATATTTTTAGTCTTCAAGACTTTTTTTTGATCGCAGAGGTACTTTTCACAAAATGAACATTTTTTTTTCTTTTGGCGAAATGATATGCAGCCAACATAAACGCTTAACATTACAAAGACAAGATAACTTTAATAAATAACCAGTTCACACGTGGATCTGGGAAAAACATAAAAGAGACAGGATATTTTTTTTCATTAGTTTTGAGCTTCTTTTAATGAGTTTTTTCATTAAGTTTATCCGGGGAAGAACAATACTTTAGTTAACTTATTTCTTCGTAGTAGGGTGTAATGTTATGATGGAAACGAACAGTATCCAGAATCAAAATGTTGTAAGATAAGTTTATATTGTTTTAAAAAATTTGAAAGTAATGTTAGATACCGAACCGTGGAGAGTATATAGTGTTAAAACTGTTCCAGTTCTTTACGATAATTTTATTGTTTTTCGGTACAAGTTCATCCAGAGCAGCAAATAATAAAAAATACTTGTTAAGTATACTACCAAGTTGTCTGCACAAAATCATATAGTGTTAATCATCTTAAAAAATATAAAAGATCTCTCCGTAATCTTAAGAAATATTAACTTGCAAATATGCTATTAAATTTCTAAATCCGAAGCATCATCCAGGCTTAAATTTGAATGTTTTTTTTTTTTTTTTTTTTTTTTTTTGATGCCTGAAAAGGTTACATGAAATTCAAAAGCATCTTCCGATGTCTGATAACATAATTAAATAATTAAGAAGTAATTTAAGAAGAATCTTAAAGTATTAGTTTGCTATTGAAAAAGTTTTACTTGAATAAAAAAATAAGCCCTTTAAATTCAAAAATGTAATCTATTCTCCTGAACTTTAGTTAAAAACTTGCTGTTTTAGATTATTTGAAAATATACGCAGTAATATTTTCATGACTGTGAAATAGTTAATCTGCGGATGGCATGGTAGTTCACCTTTTGATTTAAAAAAGGAATTAAGATATAGGGGAGGGTGGCCCAAAGCGTAAGGCCTTCGCACGCTCCCCCCCCCCCCATGAGGTGTAAGCGGCGATGCATATGTATATCGTGTTTACATGAACACCCCCGAGTTTTTATCAGTCACAGAGAAGCAGCGGTGAAATGGCATGGCGTGACCAGGCTTTAAAAAAATGATACATTTCTAAAAAGAAAAAAGAAAAAAAAAAGAAGTTTTGTAACTTGTGATTAGTCGAAGACCAGCTTATTTTTTTGATTGTCAATAATATTACGCTATTCTGACACCATCCAATTACAAACTGCGATAGTCATTTCGTATGTTTCTTTTTTTTTTAATTTAAGGTTATAATTATTGAAATAAAAAACGTGACTTTGGGCAAAGCGGGCATAGGATTTAATCATATATTTATTAATAATTTCATGACTCATGTGATGACTTAGATTTTCTTATTTAATAGGATAAGTATAACTTTAAAAAGTTATTTTTGAGGATGGCAATTAATTAGTCTATTCAGTTATTTAATTTATTATTTAATCAGTTATTTCTTTATACTTTATAAACAAATTTGCTGACTTTAAATTGGATAAGTACAACTGTTTTACATTTTTATACATAATGGAAGGTAGCTAGTCACCCATTTTTATCATATATAACTTCATATTTGACTGGCAAATGTGCCAAACCACAATTAGTTAAGCTTACCCGCTTTGGGCTCCCAGGTAGGGTAAAGCGGGTTTATCAAATGTTTGTAAAAATTGATAATAAATAAATATTGGTTTGAAATAATACAAACATCACTTTTTGTTTTGAAGTTCAAAAACCCTGCTAGGAAATAAAACTGAAATTGTTGCGATAAACATACAAGAACTACAATTTTTGAGCGTTCTTCGAAAACCTACCCGCTTCGGGCCACTCTCCCCTAGTTTGTGACCTATGATAAATTTTGAGCAGTATATTTTACGTGAGACAAATGGCTAAATCCTCATATAAATAATAGCCGATGATCGAGTGACCCGCGTGTTTCAACAATGAAACTCGCGCCACGGATAATAATTGACTACCATGATAATTTGATAATATGTTTTGGCAACGTTTAACATGCAGGAAAGGCTTTATTGTGACAAGGCTGAACTCGATCTGGTAACTTAACTGTTTAACTGGTAAGACTGTCATTTCAGGGGAATGAAGAAACGAAAAAATGGTCAACAATGAACGTTACCTACTTTAATTTAGGGTTAATCCACTGGAGTTAGGGTTACGATTTCAACAATGAAAATATCACCAAACAGGCAATGGCTTCGTTCAAATGCAGAAGCAATTCTCACCCGTCATACCTTGACGGGCTTTCTAGTTATAAAATAAACAACATAAGAAGTAAAATTCCAGTTGCGCCAAATGTCTATGCTATGTAAATATAAGTGTTGTTCGAAGCAATCTTTTCCATATACGAAGCAGTGTGTGTGTGGTGGGGGGGGGGGGGAGTAGCAAAGAAATTTAAGTGTTAAAAGTAAAAATTTGGAGATAACCAGTACACATGGTAGAAAATCCTCTCCTCTATTTTATTGCAAGAGATATTCTAGTAGCCCTGGTAGGTGCTGCTTTACAGTACAAGTTAGAAAACACTTTTCAATGAAAGCTTACCTTGGACCGGAAATTTAAACGCGTTTTACTTAAAACTTGAAAATGTCCACTTACATCCCTTTGCTTCTCACTGCCTCATATGGTCATTAGCATGATATTGTTACACGGTTTTAAAATCATAGCTGTTCTCAACTAAGACTATTGACTAAGAACCTAAGTGATATTTTTTTCGCATTTACTTTGTTCAATATTTTAAGTGCATTACTAAGGCTAAGTAGTAGATGGAACATACGAAATGAACTTTATTTTATTTCAGATATTCTAAAGACATGTTTCGGTTCATATTTCTCGCATTATTTGCTGTCGTAATCCAGGTTTATGCCCATCATGAAGAAAATCATGATCCAAGAGAAAATGCAGAGAACGTAAAATCATGGAGGGATACTATTTGCGGTAAAGTTTTTTGCTTTCATTTCAAATGACTTGTTTTGAAAATAGTAGCTACTCCTCAATACTTCAAATATTTATAGAGTATCAAAAAAAAAAATAGTATTATGCTTCTAAAATTCAATATCGCCGCTGCTCGTGTAAAATATCCTTTCTGTTCGATGATTTTCAATATTCTACAATATACAAAATTCAATTATTCGTAATACTATTTTTTTTATGTTGCTTTGCATTACCTATAAGTTAATCGATATAATGTCTTAATTTAAACACACATTTTTGACATTGGAGCCTCCGTGTTCGAGAAATATTGTATATCTGTGCGCGGAAAAAGAAGTTGTGCGTTTAATTCTTACTGGTGCCCTTTGTGACGTTTTCTCTCCTCGTTCTATTAATCTTTCTCGTATTGTCTTGTGTACGTACAGGGCTTCCCGTTTAACCTACAAGATCTCGATTTTCGAAACTATTCTTAAATACTCATCAGCTCACGTGAGCTTTATTAGCCTCGATCGCCTTGTTGGAATTTAATGCATTACCTATAGTAGTCATAACAAAGCTCTAAATAATTGCATCAGCGTACTGCTAAACGTACCTTAACTAACATATATAGAAAAAAGTATTGTATTCGTGAAAATTTTCGAATTTCGAATTTAGACGGATTTGCACGTTTTGGGATGTGCTGAGTTTATTTTGACCGTTTTTGTGAAATATCAGTCTGTGTGTTTGCAAGTATGTAACAGATTTCTTTTTTTCTTTTTGACACGCTGTAACGCAAAAGCTATTTCATAAATTTGAACAATATTTGATGCACATGATTCCTCCCATATAAATTGGAGGCAATTAGATTTTTTGGCGCTCTTTCCTCGAAGAGAGGTGGGACAATCGAACGAATTAATTTCTCATGCATTACTGTTATATCTCAAGAAGAGAAGAACATAGTCAAGCAAAAATTGAACCACAAGTAGATTTTAAAAAGGACAGGTGCTGATTTAACTTTTGTGTCAGTATCTCAAGTTGGGGGAGGGGGGGGGGGGCAATCGAAAGCGTTTCTAGTTACTTCTGAGTGCTAAAACTTAAGAAGCAATGAACAGAATCAATAAAAAATCGGACCACAAGTAGTGCTTAGACGTTACAAAAGCTGATTCGATTTTGGTTCCAATAGCCTAAAGTGTTGGGATGCAGTCGAACATTCTTTCTGGTTCATCGCAACTGCTATATCTCAAGAAGTAATGATTTAGAAATTGACAAAGAAATTTGGGTATGGTTCAATTTTCGCGTTAATCGCCCTAAGGGGGAGGGGGAGGGGGGTCTGATGTTTCTCAACTTTTGCGCATAATTAAATTAACATTGTGAACGATAAATCACACTAAAATGTTTTCACTTTCGTGCTGGCCTTTCAATTTCCCGCAATTCAACTGTTCAATGATTTAAAATCATTTTTTCAGTGGCCATCTCCTATATGCTAAAGAATAAACTCTTTGTAATTAAACAAGGCTAGACTTTAAAAATGATTTCAATTTCGCTCTTTGAGGTTGTTTCTGCTGGGACATTTCGATAATTGGGAAATTGGAGCGGTCAAATTTTTGTACGAGCAAATTCTATGTGGGTAACCCTGTTGTTTGGTGGCAACAATATGCAAATAAATATTTTTCTTCCCTACTCTTTGTTTACGTATGCAAAGGGAAAACATATCTCTTGCTGACATTGGTGGCAAAATGTCGCGCCAATGAATTAAGGTCGTCAATTTCCCAATTATAGAAATCTTCCCCCTTTTTTTTGTGAATTGCAGAATTTTGTAGTGATTACATGAGCGGTTATATGTTATATCTAAGAACTCATAAGATAGATATAGAAGAAAGTTTTGTTACGGCCACAACAAACTAGTTTATAGACGTAATGAAGAAGTTAACATCTTAAAATGTGTACATTAACATTCAAGATTCCAGTAAGATTCAGAAAAACCTTTATTATACAGCAATGGAAAATTAATAACGTCACATCCAAAAAACAGTTTACTTCCGGACAGTGGACACTTAAAATTATATTTATTATATGGGAGTACCGATTGCAGTTTTTCAATTTCGTTCTGTTTAGAGATGTTTGAATGAAGGGAATTGCTTACTGAGGGTCATTGCACTACTTTCTCGTAATGAATAGTAACATATCATTAAATGTTTATAACTTACTTGACAAACTTATGTATACCCAATTAGTTTAATATATAATAATAATTAAGGTCTCCTTTACACGAGACAACTTAGTTCCGTCAAATTTCTAACGGACCTGGTGCTTTATTAGGAAGTTAAACTACACAGAAAAATGAAGGAGTCGTCTGTCATCATTAACACGACAGTCCACTGTACCTTGTGGTAGATCCGGCACATCCACTAATAAACTTTTGATTAGTATGGTAGCGGCACATGTGACTGTTGTATCCCTAAATAAGGCATCTTAAATGGCTAGCGTGTATTGTAATATTAGAGAATAAATCAATTAAAAGTAGTATAGCGACAGTTCATTTTCTCCGATGCTGTTTTATCACTTGCGCCACTTTTGTTGCATTGAATGTTAGGACAATGAATTAATATTGGCAGGAATTAAAAAAAAAAACATACTAAAGAAATTGCTATTTCTAAATGTTGTACATTAGTGTTGTAAGTAGTGTGTCTATATGTATTTGCTTACTTTACAGAAAAGGACAATGACAGTTTGAACAATGAAATGGAGGTGTGCTTCCAATTGGAATCTAAATCTGTAAGTAAAGTTTTATAAGATTTTTTTTTTTGTTCTGCAATTTTTGACTTAGCAAGCATACAAGTTATTATAGCTTTGGATTCTTTAAACTTTAATATTTGCTTTCAAGATTACGGACTATTGATTTATTTTTTAAGTGTTTCAATTCTGAATGTGACTACTATTTAATGTTCAGCAGAGATGTCTGAGCTTTACCCTTAACTAGTGAGAGTTTTTTTCGTAATGTAGGTGGTAAGGTGCAGTGTATTTAACCGTAATATTGTATTTCTTGTTTGCCACACAAAATTTAGCAAATTAAAGTAGGAAGCTTTTCAATGATTATGCAAATTTTTTGTATTATTTTTTTGTATAAGCACAATCAAAATAAAGCCGTAAAGATATATAGAGAGAGGAATGTGATGCAAAGAGAAATAGTTCACCTAACTTACATTTTATTCAAAATGAAGAAATTGGATATTGATTTTAAAAATTACAGTGCATATAGAAAGAACAATGTATCTGTAAAATTGAGACCTGTGCGCGTGGGTCTGTGTGTATGCAAGCATATTTTCTCCGGAATGGCAATGTTTGCCAGGTGAGTATTGAAAACGTTCAGAACTGGGCATCCAGGGGAAACCATTCGGTCCTGTATCACCCCTCATAACTCTAAGAGATTGGAAGTTCAGTCCTGGGGATGTTCTAAGGAGATCCAGGCATGTCCATCTGAATGTCCCCAAGATGTCCAGGAGAAAAAGCATTAAAATCATCAATTGTCACACGCCCTAGTCGGCAGGTGGCGAACGAGGGCTCGTGTGAGAAGCAAACAAGGATTCCAAATTCAAATTGTGCATTCCAAAAAAGGTAGAAAATGTTCTATTTTTTTTTTTCAGGGGGCAAAGTGAAAAATAAAATATTTTTCAAATGAAAATTTTCTATCTGATTATTAAAAATATTTGGATCAAGTGAATCAGTAAATAAAAGAATGAATAAATGAATGAAACAATAATCGAATAAATAAGTAAATTACTCAATTAGTATGAGACGCAGTCGAGCCCGCTTATTAGAATATCGCTTAAAAGAATATCCCGCTTAATATAATATTTTCAATGTACCAATACAATGCAATGTGTTATTTCGATCCCGGTTAATGGAATATCCCGCTTATTAGAATATTGTTTCGTGGCAAAATGGCTATTCCATTAAGCGGGTTCGACTACTTGATAAATGAGTGAATAAATAAGAAAATAGATGAATGAATGAAAAAGTTAATTATTAAATGGAGGAGTGTAAGCGAATCAATTGGTAAATAAACACATACGGGATTGCATAAATGCTACGTTCCTCACTACATTTTATTCATAAAATTATTTTTTGAGTTTAAATAATTCTTTACGCAGCTAATTCTTAACTCTCTATCTTCCTCACTTCATATCCTTTTACATTCATTTTCATTATTTCATTATACGTGAAATTCACAACAAATAAATTGGTCTCACTAAGAATTAGGGACTCATTTTTATCAGCATAACTAACATTTGAAATACTTTGGCAAAATTTCTTTTTTTTATCCGCAAATTTCGATTTTGTATGAATGACAAATTTTCTGTCCAGTTACGGTATGACTGCACTATGTCATCTGGAGAGCTATGATTTTTCAAATTTTCTAAACTATAATGTTTACTAAATTACAATTATAAAATTCATTTATTCAATATTCCTCGATTTTTTATTTATTTGTACTCACACTAAAAACAGTGTCTCAACTTTGAAGCGTATTTGCAAATTTTCAAGTTTACGAATAAATAAATTAAACTGAATTAATGAAGTGGAGATATATGTGCACAATATTAAGGCACAAGTATATAGCCGATAATCTTTCACAAGCGTAAAGGCACGCTGAAGATTTTGCTCATAGCAAATATTTTACGTGCTATATGACAATCTAGATGGCACGCACTAAGAGAAGTTGGACGCATTGAACTAAGTAGTTTTCCCTTTTGGACACTTCATGCAAGACATTTTAAAACTGTTTGTAAAAATATATTGTCAATAACATATTTCATCCAGTTTACAGCTTTTTTTTTCTTTTATAGAATCGGGATGCAACAGCTGACTGTGCTAAAGAAGCCGTTCCATCATCGAATGGCAAAACAGTGAAATTTATGAAAGAAGCTTGTAAAAATAGAGAAGCTTTTAAAAAGGTGATTTTTATCAAGTTTCTATGTGCTAATAAATAAGAGAATAGATTGGGATGCTATGCACTTATTACCCTTTGTAATAATCAATTGATGAAATTGTAAAGATGAGTTTTTTATTACCTGCGTGTTTTGGTAAACATAATAGTAACATTGTTTAGTTTGTATTCACTAATAAAAGTTTAAGGGTTAAAGATGAGAAGAAAAAAGGAGGGGGGGGGAAATAAAAAATATCGATCCCACGAATAGATATGATTTAATGTCACACTCATCAAACTGTTTGTGATTTTCTCCTTGTTAACAGTGACACAGATATCCACCTGTTGGGAGAAACCTAATTCGAGGGATGTAACTTGTATAGTTTGTGATGGAAGGTTTTCTGAGACTGGGATAAAAGAACTAGTTATATTTGGAATGTCTGAAAATAATCTTTTGTATAATTAATCTTTTCCCTACCATTCTGTAATTTTTTGTATTGTTATAAAACATTCAAAACTATTCTTGAAAGACTTTTTCGTGTGGGCCCATATTTTCACCCCCCTTTTTTCCTGGTACTAGTTTAAAAGCTTTTAAAAAGATTTTATTATCTAATTTAAATAACTTAATTAATCAACTTTATTTTGCCTTCTTTCATTTGCTTCGCTTGTCATAATCATTAAATAAGGTCAAAAATCAAGAAATTTTCAAAATGAAAGTAGCTTTAAGTTGAAAGCAAAAGGGGGTGTTCTTATTCACAACTAATTCTCCATTCCGTTATATTGTATATGCTTACTTGCGCAATGTGTTTCAGCCAAAGTTATGTGCCTTAAGATAAATTATAAATCAGAAAACTTGAAAATTTTGTAAACAGTTATTTTGAGTATTTTGTAATTTATGAATTAAGGCTACTTTTATTCAAATGTGGCCCTAAACAGACCCTATTCAAGATCAATTTTTTCTTGCATAAAGTACTTGGGCCCGACAGCCCTCCTAGCTTAAATTCATACGCAGATAGTTTGAGATCCATTTAATATGTAAAAAATCACGTAAGACTGAAAGATGTGCAAAAGTTGAGTTGTCGTGAGCTCCCATTCAAATTAAATCCTGCAGATGTCTATTTATACTTGGAATTTGAAGAAAATATTCATTGATTAATATATATGTATTGTGTACTTTATTTTCTTAAGTAATTTTGGATTTTTTATTTTCCCCACAGTTTGACGATTGCTTCGCGGAATACTATGCAAATCCTGTTTTCAGATCACAGGTATTAATTTTGTTAAAAATTAATGCGCTACTGTATTTCTTAACTTATTTGACTTAACATTCATGAAACGGTCATTTGATTCAGACGTCCTAATTGTAAGTAGTAGAGTATAGCAGACATTTTTAAGTGGCAAAAACTCCCATTACAGCATTATTAAACATGCTTTCAGTTAAAGGATTTCATGTTTTTCGGATTGCAATTGTTGTGTCCGTCAAAATTAAGCCTAATATTTTATTGTTGAAAATGAAATTCAGTTTTATTACGTAAATACTCGATTTCTCCGAAATGGGGGAAAAAATACTACCAAAGCCAAATAAATCATGTAGGGCAAAAACTCCAAATGAAAAATTTTTCAAGAACACTTTGTGCTAAAATGTGTAAAATGAAAAATAAAAATAAAGTGCAAACGTAATGCACAAGTTGCCAAAAAAAAAAAAAAAGACACTTTGTTCTTCATTTACGTTATTTTTTCATTTTAATTACAAGAACGCTAGACATATCTATGCCTCAGTTTTCCTAGCCAAACTATTCTGTCTTTCCCACTGCACGTTGTGTGAACCAGGTATGCGTTATTATTGTTTTAAATTTCTAATTGAAGCAGCAAAACGTTGTAAGTTGACGATTTAAAGTTTTGAGTAAAATTCGTTAAAAAATACCTTTCTAGGTAGGCTGTCATTGAATTGTTTTTCTAAATCATACTGTACAGCAGGATCTACGATCTACCAAGTTTAATAGCACAATCTCTCGCCCCAAGACAGAGGAGAGGTTCACCTACAATTTGTACTGATTTTCTCAAAAATTTTCATTCTCCCACTTACACCCCTTTGCTTTTTATTGCCTCAATTAAGTAACTCTTTTTTTTTGTTTTGTAGTGGCTTAGTGGAAAATAATACTCTTACAGGCCTCTTTGTTTGCCAAAAATCTCTCGTAATGCTTACTGAGTTTTCAAAATGACTTAAGTTGATGGAAAAATTTAATTCACTTTTTATTTCTGTTCATACATATGCTTAAATGAAGATCTATTTATGGGCACATTGAGTTCGAAGGTGCTATGATTTTTCATGCTACTTGACAACTCAACTACAAGCGACGAGGCACAAACAATTTACTATACCGTACAGAATTGAACACGGAACCAATAGTTAAACTAGATTTACTGATGTTTCGTTTTCTATGTGAATGGAGAAATTATATGCTGAACCTGACTTTACCGAGTGCTTACACACGTTTTCCTGTAACTTAGCATAGCATAACATTTTTATTCGCTATTAAGCTTTGGCGTTTCATAAGTCCACACGTGCCGATTCCAAGAAAATATAGCAGAAAATATCGTGCGTTTTAAGCACTTGCAATGAATTGTAGCAGTTTCATTCGTATTTCGTAATTCAATTCAAGTTTTATGAAATAAAGGTACTTTTACACCGTTTGATATATTTTTACAGGAGATGGTCACAATGCAAATTTAATGTCACAATTGCGTTCCCGAATTCACAGTTTCTATGTAATTCCTACTCCTCACAACGTGACACACCTACACGTGTCATTTAGACTCAGTCCCTATGAACAACACTGCGTACATTTCACTCACTGGCGAAAATAGTGGCATATCTCAAAACATTGAAAAACTGTAGATAGTCATTATTATTCATAGGCGTAAGTACTCCGACTCATGAACTTTCTGGCAAAAACCCTCCATGTGAATTCTTGAGCAATTGTCACTTCTCTGTGACGAATCTGGAAAAGTGACAATGTAAGCTGCGGATTTGTATAACGAACATACACCCCTGCATGCAGCCATTTATACACACATGCATACATATATATGTATACATACAGAGTGGTTATAAAAAAACGTGATTTGTTCAGAGCCCTCCAGCAATTGAAGTATTGAACGAAACATTGCCAAATTTGATAGACGTGCATAGCAGACCATGGGATTTTGATTTCTGCAATAAAAATATTACCAAAAGTCACCACCAGGATGAATTTTGGCGCTGCAAAAGAGTATTACTTGCGAATACTAATGAATTAAATCATGCAAAAAAAAAAAAAAAAATCCAGCATTTATCAAGTTTTTTACTACAATTGTTTGTTGCTTATAAATGAAGTTCAATAAAACCAACAACAAATTTCAATTCGTAACAAGATAAGAATAATACCAAAGGTCGTCAGGAAGAAATATCGGCGCGGAAGCAAGGATTTCTTTCTTGAATAATATTTTCTTGAATTAAATAAGCGGGCGCACCATTCTACGTTGGTCTTTAGGTACTGAATGTATGGCTGCAACATTTCTTTGATAGCAGTTTTACTAATCATGCATTTTCTACGGTATGGCCACTGTGGTCACCCAATATTTCACCTTGTGAGTTCTCGCCATGGGGATTTTTACCGGTGTTGTGTATCTACGACATATTCCAGATCCTCAACCCCTCTCCCTCCCGGATGTGTGGAAAATATTGTGTATTGTATGCAGTAACTGGAAGTACCTCTATGTTGGTCACATTGAACCTCATTTGTTAGTAAAAATCATACTTTGTGAATGAAATTGATAAATATTTTGTCAGTTAGCATTTAATTCTTCAATATTCACAGTAATGCATCTTTTCAACACCAAAATTTCCCCCTAAGACGGTTTTTGGTACTTTTTTTTCTTCAGAAATCAAAATCCCATGGTCTACTATGTACATCCATAAAATTTAGCATTGTTTCACCCAATACTTAAATCGCTAGAGAGCTCAGAACATCTCATGTTATTTTATAACCACTCTGTATATACAGCTATAAGTTTAAGCTAGTTTCAGGTTCCAATATCAACCACATCATGATTTTGAAATGAATAATTAGTTTCCAAATTTCTTTTTATGTTACATTTCATGTCTGATTTTGATATTACTCTTCCATTATGTTACAGATGGAAGTCTCACGTGAAACTGTGGTAAGTGTCTGTTAATATACCATAACTAGTGCATAGTTTTTTTATGACTCTTTAGGTATTACGTTTTAGATGATGTAATTGGTATTTGCGCTGCCGATTATGTATATTTATTTTACTACAAATAAGCTTATTGAAGTACCAGATCATTATTTTAAACTAATATGAATTTCCAAGAAGCGTTAATTAAGTTTAAACAACATTAAAAAGCTTTCTGAAATGTCCATTAAAGAAACAGCAATGTTTTTAAAATCATTTATTACACTGATGAACAAGTTTTTTTTTGGGGGGGGGGGGACTTTTAACAAAGGTAAGGTAGTTCTACCTCTGGTAGTTGAGAAAATATTCATAAATAGAGTGAAGTTGGTTAGCACTTCAGAGAAATCTTGGCTTAAATGTGTCAAAAAAACTTCCTTTCAAACTTCAAACATGTTTTAATTTTACAGAAAAAAAGATCCTGAAAGTGAGTGGTAGCTGCCAAGTAGATGGGTTTGGTCTGACACTAGACTTGTTGTTGTTGTCATATATCAAGTACAAATTGAAATACAATTTAAAAAAAAAAAACAGTCGAAAGCTTCAAGAATCGCTTGGCGACTTCTTCGGCCTTGTCTGTATAGAGCAGCGGTTCCCATAAGTGGGCCGTGGACGCTGGTCGAGAATCTGAACCAAGAAAAATCTCTTTGTATTTTAAATTAAATTTTTACAACAATTCACTTATTCGATGTAACGTCACTCAAAAATTCTCTCTGGCTCATAACCACTATGGAACTTTAAGGTTAAGATTCTTCATATTTCTTGGGAACTTTCCCCTATAATTGAAGATGAAATCTAATGAATTAGAAACACCTTTACACAAAATTTCAAAATAAACTAGTATTAGCTTCATTCTTCAAGTTAAAAATACTTCTCCTTTGCTGAACTAACTGGTAGACTAACTAGTAAATTGAGCCACTTGAGGGGCTTTTCGACAACCTACCAATTTAAATGAGACTTTTCATTGCAGTTTAAAAAAAATAATAATACAAAATGCATTGAATGCTGCGAGTAGTTTGAGACTAAAACTATTCAGTTTCAATCCAGGTATCAACTTCCTTGTAGAAGAAAATCAGCGTCAAAATCCAATAGAGCTTTAACTTTAGTAAATGGTTTTTGAGTTTACTTACAGCTATGCCAGCTAAGTGAATGCAAGTAATTTGCGAGTAATTTGAGACTAAAACTATTCAGTTTCAATCTGGGTATCAACTCCCTCATAGAGGAAAATTAGCGTCAAAATCCAATAGAGCTTTAACTTTAATAAATGATTTTTGAGCTTACTTACAGCTACGACAGCTAAGTGAATGCAATCAAGTTATTTCCTTCCTTAAAAATTATTTTGAAAAGTGTTATTGATCAGTATATCTATACCAGTGATGCAGCTACAGGGGAGAAAGGGATTAACATCTCCAGAACTCTTGTTTTTAACATACTTTTAAGCATAATACGGTATATTTACGTTAAAGGACAGTTACGAGGAGATGCCATCCCCCCCCCCACACACAGAAAGTAAATTTTGGCTGTGCAAGTAATATATAGTAGTTGACGTTTTCAACAAAACTGGTGGGCCGCATGACTAAAAAGGTTGGAAACCGCTGGTATAGAGCGTTTGCTTTGTACAGTTGAGATCTGTTTTGAAGAGGACCGCTGTGATGGACGGGCAATTGAAAGTATGTTCCGGGTCAAGTTGTTTTCCCGCGCAATTCTTGGAAGATTCTTGAACCATCAGGCATAATCTTCGTGCCCTTCAAATGACTCGTTCTAAATCTGGTGATCGTTGTAGTTATGTCTCTGTTGTAGTTTAGTTCGGTAAGGGGTATTTCTTCATTGAGTTAGCACAAAGTCTGATTTTTGCGACTGCATTTGCGTCAGACGATGTAGTGGATAAGGGAACTAGATCAATAGCTCTAGCTTCCTCGGCAAGAGAATTGGATTACCCGTTGCTTTAAGGCCATGTCACACGTAACGAAATTCGCTCAACCTACCCGTTCAACTTCAAGCTTTCATTCAACTTTCTCTTGGAGAAGTTGAACAGGGTTGCCAGGCTCTCATATGAAGGGCTGATCCTAATCGTGGCTTCTGTCTACCATTTTAGGCGAGTTAGCACAATGTACTCTGAGCAATGTTTTTTGGATTTAATGGGGTTTTTTTTCTCAATATATTTCAAAACTGTAAATAAATTACAGTTTTGAGAGTTGCAATCTTTCAAAATTATAAAAAAGGGATTTATAAACATCTTGATTTTACTAGCTCAATGCAGCGATAACAGCCCTTTTACCTAATAACTATGAGTAAAAGCAGGCCTGGATCTACAAATTTTGATCCCCCCTCCCCCGATAAGAATTGAATAAAAACAAGGAAGCTTTTCTTCACTTTTTTTTAAATTCAATATTATTATTTATTTATGTTTTACCTCGCTATTTTAATTTTCATACAAAGGTTTTTTCTTTTTTTGACGTATTTTGCTTTTGAGGGAGTTTGAAATTCTTCACTCCTGATTTTTCTTTTTCTCATTTTACGTATAAGTTCATTACAAAATCAATGGATTATATTAAAAAAAATTACATTAAAAAATGTAAAGATGCAGAAAGATGAATATGTTTTATTCATCTTTCTGGATCCAATAGCAAGGTTTTTTTTTTTTTTTTTTTTTGCAAATGTAGATAACTCTTATGTAATTATTACTTTTTTTACACTTTGATTAGTCTTGCTGCTTTTCATAATGTATTTAAAGGTGTTTTTGAATAATTTTATTTGAAACGGACATTTTCGTAGCTCATGTTAAGGTATTCTATGTATTATTTCACATTTGCTGATTTTCCAAAATAATTTTTTTTAAAATTATCCTGATATCTTACAGAAATGTCCCAAATGTGTTTGCAACGTTGAAGGTTTAAGTGTATTCGTTTATTTAAAAAGTTTTCCAATTTCTTGGGTCCGTTGCCCTCCCCCCCCCCACCTGCGGGCATGCAGATCTGGACCTGAGTAAGAGTCGATATTTATAAATAACTTGTCTATTAAATGTAAAAATTGATTTTTAAACCATTAAATTTGTCTACCACTTTAAAATATGTGACTTTTAAACACTTATAAGCCCAAAAACCAGACTAAAAAAATTGTATTTACTATAAAATTACTACAACAAATGATTCTCAGTTTAAAATACTTTGATTTCATACACTAAAGGAAACTTTTCGACTGTTTTAGATAAAAAAAAAATATATGTTTAGTAAAAAATAACAAACTGAATGTTGATTCAACAAGCTGCGTGTCTGTAGAATGAGAGAGATGAATAAAAGAGCTACTATTAGTATAGGATAAAAAGTTTTGGAAATAGCAGTATATTGAATAGTAACAATAATAATTACTATTTATTCCTTAAAGTTTTTAAAATTGAAAGTGCAAGGCAATGCATACATTTTTCTAGTTTAATTTGCGAACTTTAATAAAATTTGCATCTTTATTCAACATTTACATTTATTTCCACTCTAAATCTTTTCTCCTCAATGCATACAGTGTGAAAATACTAATTTCAAACCCTTTTGCACACCTTGTCCATTTCTAAGTTTGGAATGGATCAATTCAAAACTGAGAATATCCTCTCTATTGATGCTGAACAGGGGTATATTGTTTTGTCTAAAACTTTCAATTCATACTTTTTCTGAGACATCCTGAATTTAGAGATAACCGCTACAAAAGCTATTAGAGTTGGTATTTAAGTTTTTGACACTTATGTCTTTGGTTTTATCAAGCAACTATTAGTTCCTCTATAAACAGAGAATATTTATATTAGAGAAAAAAAATTAAGAACATAAAAAAAAGTAAATAGCACCATTCAAAACATTTAGATATTAATATACTTAACTATTGAGTGCTGATCAGCTTAGTTTGACTTTTACTCAAAAGAAAAGACACATTTCAAAATCTTTTCCCAGAAAGACTTTTTGATTGAAAAAAATTAATTGTATCTAATTGTTACAAATAAATAAAGTTATTAAAAAGTTTAAAACAAAACTACGTTGAAAACAAGATATAAGAGTTTTAATATCTATAACTACTTTTACAGTGTAACAAATGTCATGTCAAACACATTTTTTTTTTTTTTGTCAAAAACTCAACCTCGTCTAAGTATTATTATTTTGCTATTGAATGTAGACCAAGTGTATTTGTTAAAATAGAAATCTTTTTAGCAATGCACAAAAAGTGAAACAAAATTTTCTACTTTTATATATATATACATGCTACTGTTTTTATATGAAACCTCTGTACATGACCCATTCTATTTTATCTTTCCAACACATGCACATGAAATTTATTACTTAAAAAAAATCAAAACTTAAATTTTTAAATAGTGAAGAGTATAAAGTACTTATTGCATAGTTTATAAGTTACATAGAACGTAAGAATACTAACTTTTCTACTGATTTAGGCAGGTTTGTACTACTTTTCATAGTTTGAAACATTGGACTTAAAATGGTTCTATTGATTAAATTGAGTCATGCAGGTACATTCAATTAAGTTAGAAATTGTGAGTTTTTTTATTTTTGTTCTCTGAGAAGAACAATGCCTCATAGATGTTTTTACAGAGCATACTGAAAAAACATTATCTTTTATAATCTATACCAAGAAAGGAAAAAAAAAATAGTTCATTTTTCTTAGTATTCAATTCTTTAGAGAAACTGACACATAAAATTTATACATAAACTTTATTTACAATAAGTTACATACACATACACTCATATGTATTAATATATAATTTCAATTACATTTCAAAGTTCAACAATAATTAACTTCGGCCTGGTACAAACAGTTTTTGACTGCAACCTCTATAACTGCATCTGTACACAATAACATAAAATTCTTTCTCCCACAATCTAAAATTATGAAAACAAATTAGACAAGTATATATAACATGAATATTATACAGGGAGGAGGACAAGCAAAGTATCCCTAGCTTTTATGAAATCAATGTATTACCGTAAAGTATAGGCATGGTATGTGTGCTGTTTTTAAACAATCAACCAATTGCTTCACTTGAACGCAGTTGATGGATATTTTGATTTTCCGACCCTGGATCATGTGAGTTTACGCCACCGCCCAGGAGGAGGAACATGCTCGCAGAGGTTGATTGTGTAAAATAGAGAGGGTCGGATATAAATAAAGTTGATTTCGGGAACAAGAACCAGTAGTAAAAGCAAGAAACCCAACGAGTAGGGTCCTAACACAGCTCGTCTTTGCGAAAAGCATAATTTGAATTCAATATGTCAAAATGCAATTTTTCATTTTATTTATTCATTTTGATGAAATATGCATACAGTATGCGTTTACAACTTCTAGGGGCAGGGGAGGCAAATGTGTGTACTAAATTAATATTGAAAGCAATATTCTAAAGATGATTTGCAATAACAGCTCACTGTGTCTGCGATATAAAGAAATAACTTCTAGTTTAAAAAAAAGCTACATTTTAAAGAACAAGCATTAATGCAGATGTATTACATTAGTTGAAAAGCTTTTTTAAAGGTTTTGTTTCAAGCATAAGTAGCTGTTCAACCAATTTCAACCAAAAGTCTCTTCTCTGATTACTGTTCTTAGGAACATCAAGTAAAATCAAATAAACATTTCAAGTCAGAAGAAAACTTATCAGCAGTAAGTTACCTCCCCTAAACCAGAGCTAAGTCAGAACCACATGTAATCTACCAGACAGCCCGGTTATCATATCCAGAGACTGCAGTTTCGTTCTTATGAGAACTCATCAGTCCGGAAGAGCGAATAACCGAGCTGGAGGCAGATGTCATCTCAACGATAACATCTGTCTCCAGTCTCTGGATGTGATAACCGGGTGTTTGGTATTTTACATGCAGAAGAAAACTTAAGCAAAAGATGATAAACTGTAGCACAAAAATTGTGTTATTATTAATAACAATTGATCTATGATGTGTATATACTTAAATGTTTCGGACACAGGAGCTAAACATTTATTTCATTTATTCATTTGTTTATTTTATGTGCATATTTCTATTGCATGAATTTGATTTATTAAAGAAGAGGAACTTTTGTTGCTGTTAAAAGTTCGGAAAGTGAAGCTTATCGATGAATTAATTTTTAACTTTGTGTATGTGCAATGCAATATATCAACTTTGATGCACTGTAACTCTGACTGTAACACTGTAACTCAGTTGAATCTCAGTCATCAAATTGTAATCACAGGTTCATATCATAAAAAGGTGCTACCTGTATTAATTTCATTTTTTTCCACTCGGTCCTTCTTGAAATATTTCGCTTTAAACTTTGCGAAAATGCAATATTTGACCAACTTTAATGCTCTATAACTCTAGTACCAGTTCAGTCTCAGTCATCAAACTGTAATCATATTTTTATGTCAAAGGTGTTACCTGTATCAGTTTCATAATTTTTCACTCAGTCCCTTTTGAGATATTTAACTTTAAACTTTACCAAAATTCGATTTTTTCCATTTTTGAAAAAGTTTGCAAAAAAAAGGACGAAGTTCTCAAGTTTAAAATTTCTACAACAAGTAGTCCTATATTATATCTAAACAATGAAAAAAAATAGAGCTGAGACTCTCCTCCTTTTACTAATTTTGTTGCACTAAAACTCGTATTTAATGATAATTTTCAGTTTGTAATTGTTAATTTTTTTCATCACCTTTCTCACCATTTAAATAATATTTTGCAAGCAAATCGTATCTAGGGCATCCTTCTGGTGATGTAGGATTTTGTTTTGTCCTGATAGCTGTAAAATTAACCGAGTTAGATGCATTTACGTAAAACTTGTTTTTGGTCCAAAAAAACGGCAACTAAACAAACTTAAAATGGCGGGTTAAAAATAAGTATGAGCCTAAAAAATTTTCTTTCAACACTTTTGAACTCACCTAGTAGTGAGAATTAACTAATAAAAAAATTAAGAAAATCAAAAATGCCGAGCAACATGGCCTGGGTGATTTCTACTGGATTGACTATTACCGTTGCTCTTGCTTCAGATTGTTTATAAACATTCATTGATTTGGCAAGATTACACACTACGAGATTGGCGAATTTGGCAAGGAAATTCTTACGACGACTTTAAACTAGAAATCGACCTTTTAACACAATAATAAGGTGGAGGTTTATGATATATTACGTTTTATATTTGTTTTTAACAAAAATATAGTAATAATAACTCACCTGAAGTTATTCTAGCAGTTTATTCCATTCCTTGCACGCGTTGTTGATGTTGTTACAGGCAGCCATGTTGTATTTTGACGTCACAGGTCAGAGGATTGCTTCCTCTTGATTGGCTGAAAGTTGAGGTTGATCCAACTTTTTTGTCGAGAAGATAAAAAGTTGAATGGAATACGTTCAATCTCGGAAAGCATAGCACACGGGGATTTTCCGGTCGGAATTCGCTCTCGCGGTTGAGTCGAACCGTAGTTGATCGTCAGGTTGAACGAATTTCGCTACGTGTGATATGGCCTTTAGACGTTAACATGAGCTAGTGTCCATTGTAAGGTACAGGATTTTTTTGATGAGACAATGTAAGTCAGAATCTTGTTGATATCATGAACTATCTTAGTTTTCCTACTCTGGATGGCTCTCAGAGCAGATTTGCAGTCCGTGAAGATGATACCATAGTTGGGAACGAACGTCCTCCCCGTGAGGTACATGATCAATGCTTCCCTGTTTGCAATGAGTTCATTTGTGAAGTTGGAAGCGAATTTTCCTGCTAGGACTTTGTGCATAGAGGCAAGGGCACCTATATAGGGGGGCAAGTGGGGACTCAAGTCCCCCCTTAGAAATCAGAATTTCCTTCCTTTTAGTACTTTTTTCTTTGCAAAAATGTAAAAGCATTTCTTCTCCAGCCATTAATGAATAATTTATTAAAAATGTCAAACTTTAATAACTCTAATCTACTAAAATTGGTTTCTGTGGGGAAAATATCCTGCTGAACCATGGGAGAAATATCTGAGCCCCCCCCTTAAAATTTTGCATATGGGCGCCCATGCCTAGAGGTAGTCTTGTCTGGGTAAATGAGGTAGATGCCGGAACCTCCTCTATTGCACTTTGAGTCCAAAGAGCCGACCGTATAGGCGATGACAAGTATGACGATGATAAGCTAATATATGGTTTCAATCCCCTTTCTTTTGATTTTATCTTGCGATTCCTTTTTTGTGCAAGGTTCTAAGAGAGTTAGGTTGATATTGGTGGAGGAGGGTGGTTTCATTCTAAAACATGTCTCTTTTATGATATGAAGGACCATATGATTTAGATTTATGTCGTTTCTGATATCTTTGCCATATTGGAGCCTAGAGGACCATTTCAGTCTGTTCCTTGTTGTTCAAGCCAGAAAAGTAGCATTTGAAATGTGCTGTGACTAGACTTGAAACAAATAATTGATTTGCAGAGCATTTTATAACCTGAAAAAGGAAGAACTTTTAAAATGTATATTAAAACAAAATCGTGAGCACTCACAGAAGAAATAGGAGGCTGTTCATTCAAGTTGTCCAATAAACAATACTATAGGTTCAAATTGGTAAATGAAGGTCTCAAAAATGCTGCTTTAGGCTATATTTATTTGATTAAAGGAAGGAAGATCAAACTTCCCAACCACAATAGCCCTCTTGCGGAGTTAAGAATACATTCTATTACTTACATAAAATTATGTTGATTTCAAATGGAAAAAATTGTCCGATGAAAACGAAAAGTAATTTCTATTCTTCTGAGAAGCAACGACTTACCACTACTATTTGTTCATCAAGAGAGAACTTTTCTGAAAAAATAAATAAATAAAAACAGGTACTGATGTATTTCATTTAATACGCTTCAAATGTTCTCAGTTGTGTAAATGTATTGTAATAATTCATAAATGTATATTCTCCATTCGAAAAAAAAAAAAAAAATAGAAGAGCAAAATAAACATTTTTATCATTATTTTCATGCAGCCATGATAATATCTGACCAAAATCTTAGTTTTACATTCAGAAAAATAAAGGTCAATTTTTGTTTAACTGTGTGATTTAAGATATAAGTGATTGCACTGCTTTATTTCCTTATAAAAATGAAGGAACAATTGATTCTACGTCATGTCATTGATTCAAAGCTGTTACAATTCAGAGGCAGGTAAATGGCATATCTTAATACTGTTGCTTTGTTTTAATTTTAGGAGTGCTACAATGAAGTACTTAAGAAATATAACATTGAAGAACTCTCTTTTGTTTTCAACGAAACACATGCCAATCACGGAGACTGATTGAAATAATAGTGCAGACAATAATATTTTTTTCTCGTACGATTTATGCTAGCTACATATATTTTTAAAAATGTTTTCTTTGATACCAGTCTGAAGAGTTACTTCAAATCTAGAAATCTTAAATACAAGTGTAATACTTTTTGATGAAAAATAAAACTTCCTTAAAAAGTGCTTTCGATTGTTTAATGACAGTCCAGTCAACTAAGTCTTACTTTGGAAAAATTCTCAGAGAGCTGAAAATCGGTTCAGAACTTAAATACGTCTTTATTAATAACTTGAGTAAAAAAAACAAAACAAATTCAAAGTCGAAAGTCAAAAGTTGGTTTTAAGGAAAATTATATGAAACCGTAAATATTATCATATAGCAGTGTATGCAATGATTTTAAATTATAAAATTTTCGTCAAAAGAAGATTTTATATCTATTTATCTATTTCACGCCTCACGTTAAACAGATTACATGATAACTAAAAAAAAAAAAGCGTTTCTTTTTACCATGTAGCGGATTAAAAAGGCCACTGTAAAACACATGGGAAATATAAAGAAAAGTTTCCCTTCTTACTTTTTCGACCCTTATATGAGGTTCAACAGTTTTTTCTCAAGAAATACCCTTTCTTTTAAACTATTTTAAAAGCATACATTTAATATGTTGAGTTGAAAGAAAATATTTACTTACATAAAAAAAAAGAAACATTCATTAAGCTATTTATGCTATTAGGTATTTTTTCTACTGAGACAAGCAGCACGTATTGGTCAACGTATTGGTCCACATGGAGCCATTGTGGGATAATACTTGCTCTGATACTTTCACTCATTTAAAGACCTCACGCATGTTTTACATGATTAAAAATCGTCACTGAGCAAAACAATAAAACGTACTTTTGCAGATATTTTGGAATGAAATATCTCTACTTGAAGTGGAACTTTTATATGGGATGCAAAGAGGCAAGACTAAGATGGTTAATGAAACAAATTTCATCATAAAGTTTTCTACTTTAAAAAAAAAGTTATAATTAATCTTTGAATTTATTGCTATAATTCATCTTCAACTGTTATCTAAATAGTCTTCAAATTCTTAATTAATGATGTACCACGTTAGGACAGTCTTTCAATTTCTTCATCTTCCCCTTGGTTGGTGACTCCCATAGATTGCTCAGGTAAAAAAAAGAACCACAGAGGGTCACGGCGAGGGAATTTAACACATTGCTAATCCGAATATGATATTTTCTATACGCTCATAGGATCCCATTTTTTTCCATTGACATTTATTCTGATTATACGAAGAATATCAAAGTTGTTGAGTAACGTCGCAGGACCACTAAAATATCCTCATCTTTTAAAGTATATTTAATCGATTGATTATTATTGTTCTAAGATACCTGCTAGGGGTATCGTAATTTCGCTCGGTCCCCTTGCCAGAGCGAGTCACATGTTGGTCCTATCTTCTTCAATAGGTATGAAAAAATAAGTTTTAAACAAGTTTTGCACATCACAAGCCCCATTTTAGTATGAGCTCAGTAATTCATTCTCTAGAGCCCCCTGATGGCTAGGCCATGTCAGCAGTATTTCAATGATATCGTTGCCTCAGAGCAACAGTAGGATGTCTTAATGTTCATTTGAGGTTTAGATGTCATATTGATGCTCTGAAGTGGCGATATGGAAATAAAAAAAAAATAAATAAAATCAACCCATATTTTTGTGAAGCAAGTCAAAAACTAAGCAGTTGCTTCTAACAATTGAAACAGATTCATAAAAGCTAAATGCAGGTAAACTGCAGTAGATTTTCGCAAATCCAAGTCTTTTCAACCCGAGTTCCACTAAATATATGGCAGCTCTAAAACTTGTTTTTCGTACCTGAGAAAATATGATACAAATTGCAAAGTAGTAGAGAAGTGACACTGAATCACTGGAGAAGAAAATAAAAATAAAAAACGGAATGGTCCGAGATCGAACATCGGATGATTGCTTAAAAAACAGATTAGCTTTGCTCGATAGCAGTTATACAAACGAGTGAGGTTATCTTTATGAGGCGATCTTTATGTTATCTAAAATTTTAAAATACATTTTTACTGTCGCAAATCTGTAAGTTGAGCTTTTTCGTTTTGCATTTTAGCTGTTTTATCTGTTCAAATTTGAGTTGTACGTAAAAGTTAGCATTTCTCTTCGCTTTTATTTACGCAATCGTGTAATTCGAATTTTCAGTAATTTGAGTTGGAATCGGTCCCAATAAACTCGTATTACCTGGGATTGTGATGAAGATGCCTTTGTGAACGTGCAGACTTGTTAATAATACTGATTACCTGAACCCCATTGATAGTATTATTTATTTATTAAAACCAGGCAAACTTGGAACTGAAGCAAAAATGTACTCATCACAAAACTTATATTTAGCTTATTAATATTCAGCTCAAAACAAACCTTATTTCTGCATGAAATAACCGGATGCACAGTCCGTCAATGTTCTTTTAATGAGGTAAAACAAAAATGTTTCGAGCGTTTGAAAATTATTTGGATTTGATTAAACTCGATAACTTGATCTTGAACTTTGATTAAACTTGATACACTCAAGTATTCAGAAATTTCAGTTCTTCATCAGACATCATCTCCGTAAATAGAATTCGTTTCTTTCTTGCTATGTATAAATCCAAGAAAAAAGAAGCACTACAAAGTATAGATGTTGAAGTTCTGTGCAAAAATACGTGCAAACATAAACATGCACAACTACCCCGGTTCCTTTCAACATTTTTCAACTTATCATTCTTTATGTCGTGTATATCTAAGTGTTTAAGTATGCCTAGATAATCAACTGGGCCGTGGAAGCTAGGAATGATTTCTTAGAGCCGATCTGCTAATAAATTACTTAATTAAAAAAATTACACAAGATTTACTATTGCATTTTACATTCGTTAATAGGTAGAAATAACGGTTTTTCTGATTTTTAAAGAATATTAAAAAAAAAAAAACTTTGGTCAAGAATTGCATAATTTGCAAAAAAATTAATTGCACTATTTTATAACACCTACAATTTAAGAGATACTCGTATTTTCTAAAAATCGGATTTTTTTAAAGCTCGGACTTAATATAAAACTTTCAACTTCGGGGAAGATGGGGGATTACGAATTTTCAATTCCGAAACAATTTTTACCTCTATGTGAGTTTTGCCAATCGTTCGTTTCTTTTTTGTTTATTTGGACTGGAGTATGATTGCGAAAGTATTTGCCAATGTTAGGAATACAATACTACGATTAAACTTATTGAAATACCTAATCATTTATTAAAAAGATATAATTTTCTTCTTCAATGTACTTAGCTTAAAAAACAACAAAATCTTGTTGAAATTTCAATTGATATACCAAATTTCTATATTACATCATTCATTGCTTAACATTCATGGCCTCATTCCTTGTACTGTTTTACTGTAGTTAAAGTTTGGAACGACAAATCATTCCACAACATGTCGGGACTTACATTTGTGCAGCATTTTTTGGATGCAATAATTTTATTATCCAACGTTATTTAATAGTAGTATACTTTTTTTTTAATGCTGTAGCACTTCAGTCAGTTAAGAGGTAATATTTTGAAATTCAGAGAAATTAAGAGGGAATTTTTGCAGTGACATATTTTGATTTGCTTAAATATTTTTACACATGAAACAAGGTCATGAAAAGTGAACAGTCAGACATTTTCAACCTTTTAAAAAATTTGGTCTTTCAGCGTAAGTTCTTTAGAAAAATCTTTGAAACATCTGAAACGCCTGGATGAGGTAAACAAGCAATTCGTCTTTGTTAAAAAAAATAAATAAATAAAATAAAAAATGAGTAAATAAATAAAAAAGTTAAAAAAAGGGGATTGATGACTTTTTAAATATTTTAGATGGAAAAGCACCCCCCCCCCTTGTTTTTGATAAAAATGTTTATTTTTTTAAATTTTTTACCATTTTAGGCAGGAAAAGGAGGGGAGTGGGACTAGTTCTCCTTAAAGTGTTTGGCCATGAGGACAAATGGTGGTAGTATTTGGATTCAGGTGGTCGTTTTACGTAAAAATCAGCAGGAATAAAGTCAGAAGCATTTTTCATATCTTTCAATATTATTATTTTTTCGTAATGAAAATTTTACCTTTCAATTAAAAAAAATTCTTATTTTTGAGTATTATGCGGGAAACTTAAATATTGCTTTAGAGCAAAAATTGTTTTAACAAAAATAATGGACTTCATTGTTTACATCAGTAAACTTAATAGTAAAAAAAAAGAAAAATATATTGATTAAAAAATATACATATACAGAAATTCATTTTTTTAAAAGGAATTTCTTGTAGAAAAATTATAAACTTTAGGCTTCGTGCGGGAGACCCAATAATTTTTGGAAAAAATTGGGGCATATTTGAGTCTGCAGGGGGTACTTTTTATCAATTTAAAGTTTGAATTTCCGGAGAAAGGTTTTTTTTTTTTCAAAAATCCCTACTGCACAAACTCAGAATTTGATAATTTATACGAAACGGTAAAAATTTTTGGAAGGCTAAAGATGTCATAACCTATTTTTACATCAAAAATAAATTTAAAAAATTAAAAGAAAAAATGTCACTGTTGCTAACTCCCTGAATTTCAAAATAATTGCTCGGAAATCACATTTTCTGATGCTTTTGCATTATTTTAATTTTAGGTTTGCTACAATGAAGTACTCAAGAAATATAACCTTGAAGCATTTTTATACGATCTCAGTGCCTACGACGAAGCAGATGCAAATCAAGAAAACTGACTTTAATAATATTGTATATGATGATAGTTCTTTGAATATGATTTGTACCACAGATAATTTTTTAAGAGCTGCATCAACGTAGAAATGTTAAACCTAAGTGTAAAACTTTTTTACTAAAAATAAAACTTCTTTAAAAAGTACTTTCGTGGATTTAATGACTACGAAAATGCTTGCTGGTCTTTGCTAACCACAGCATATTTATGATTATAAAAACTCTTTTGTGTTTTTTAAATATTAAATTCCTGAACTATTTCAGAGATTTTTAATTGGATCAAAACGTAAATTTGAGACTTTTATTTTTTATTGTGGTTTACATAAGATTGAAAAAATAAAATAAACGACAATAACGATGCAAATTTAGAATTCATTGCTGAAAGAAAAATTTACTCTCCATTTTTTCTTCCGTTTATTTTATGATGACGTTTATTATGATGATGTTTAATTTGATGTGTTTAAATGTTTTGATGATGTGGATTACATAAGATTGAAAAAATAAAATAAACGACAATAACGATGCAAATTTAGAATTCATTACTAAAAGTAAAATTTACTCGAAATTTTTTTCTTCCGTTTATTTTATTACGCTTGATTTATTCCGAGATTTACTTATTTTCGGAAGAAGTTAATTTAGTTCGCGTTAGTGTTTGCAATAGCGGACAAAACATGCAATGCTGGTATCTCAATACCGGTGTTAGAAATTTCTTGAAAAATGGAACTAAAACATACTTGTGTTCTTTTCCATATTTCTTACTTTTATTTCAAAAATTGTATGAAATATGAAAATTGGGAAGAAATATAACATGAGGGAAAAAATGTTATAGTAAATAATCTGTAACAAGACGCATAATGCAGCTATTGAACTGTCAGTAAGCCTGGAGCTTGTTTTAGCGTAAAAATTTTCTGTAGTTAAAAATACTCTTTCTGAGTTCACGCTGATTAGTAGTATTGTTAATAATGAGCGATACCCTTTACTAAATTTGACATTGTTAGTTGCTTTCATTCGTTTTCAACTCCTTTTAAAAATTGTTTATAATTATGTAAATATCTGAAAATAATTTCCGGTTCCGTATGCCTTTCTTTCATACTATTTTTTTACGGCGCTGTATAATTGCTAAAAAGTATACATCTAAATAGCGAAACAAAACAACAAACCAATGCTGGTGTTAGGTTTGATATTATCATTTGAAATACAAACGGAAAAGGTTTTTTTCGAAATTCGGAACAGTCGAGACAAACATTTAAAAAACAAAAGCATGAAGTATTGCTTCCATTGGTTGCTGAACTAAATTCTTCGTAGCACAAATGCATTTGTAACCAAAAGGGTACGTGAGCGATGAAGGAAGTGGGAGAAATAAAGACTTATTGCAAAAAAAATCGTACGAAAATGATATTCATTACGCCATCATTGATGAAAATATCATTTTATTTTCTTTCCACTACTTTTATTTATTGATATTCAATGAACTTATGTTCTTGAAAGAAAATTTGGGCATCAATAGATTGATTTTAGTACTCTCTCATCGAAAAAGAAACGCACATTAAAAGAAAAAAGTTTTTAATTGAAAGCTCTTAAATTAAAAACTATTTATTATTTGCAACTACCGAAAATACTGGCATTTTGCCTCAAATAATACCGGTAATTTGTAATTGCAAATTATCACGAAATACCGGTATTGGGTATTCTGGTTTCGCAATCTTTAAGTTCGAGAGCACGAGGACGGACTACTGAGTTTAGTATCAGCAAAACAGTCAGAAATGCTACCATAAACATTGATGAGAATTAAAACCCATTATAACAATTAAGATTCAAGTCTTTGCTAGAATTCTTTTAAAAAAAAATACTGTTTAATTTTAAAAAAAAATGAATAAAACTTTCATTTATTTGGAGAACGAGGTATTGAAATTTTTGCAAGCATATAATTTGAAGGTTGAAGATTGAAAAAACAATGTGAATAATTCACATGTTTAGAACAATTATTATACTTATTTACAATTAAAACTTGCCCACTTAGACGAATTTGCAAAAGTACCTGTATAAGAACTGCAATATGCAACCATTGAAAATATTTTGTACTTGTCACTTCATTTTGAATTTCGGTTGCAGCCTCCTTTCATTTTTTTAAATTGACTTCGCTACTACCAATAAATGTATGTATGATGGAATCAAGGAGTATCTATATTAAAAAAAAATTCTACATCTAACACAGTTGTTTCTAGTTCTTACTTCACGCCATTTTTAGAGTATTATATTTCAACAAAAATTTATTATTCAGGCGCAGATGCAGTATGTTGCACAATTTACGCTCATCTTTTCTACATGTTACGTGCCACAGGATTGAACATTTTAAACTCAAGCATATATGTAGCTTAAAAGAAATCAATTAATACATTAATTTGGGCATGACTATCTCTTCCATCCACAGAAAAGACTCAAGAAATATGTAACAATAGAGAGCAACATATGTATCAAGCATAAATTAACAAACTGATTGAAGACACCTGCTTCGAGGTTCCTTGATACCGAAACACGAATCTTTAATCAGTATTTTAATTTGCTATTCTTACTTTGCTGCACAAAGCTATTTATTCCTTTCATGAAGAATTATGTTCTGAAAACTTTAGCAGTCTAATAAAGCTATTTTTTTTTGTAGTACACGAATTTTAGTTTTCGAACTAATAAAAAAAATTTTCAGCTTTTTGCTCATTTTTCAAAACATAAACTTTAAAGATCTAGATATAATTATGACTTGAACTTTCAAACTATTTAAAACTTCACTTTGTTATTACACAAGTACTACTAGTTTAAGTTCTTTAAATTTGTAAATCTACTTTTGAGTGCAATATTATGTTAAAATTTTGGCAGATAATACTTGCGGAAAACATCCCAACCAAATGAATCGTAAAATGAAGTGAGCCTGAAAAAATATTGTAATCCGTTTTCAAAGAAACGTTATTGTATAAATATACAAGGTATTATTTGTCCATAAATATTTTCAATGTTGTTTTAAGTTTTGGTATTGTTAGGGCTTTTCCTTTTTTTTATTACACATGTTATTCTTCAAGTTGGTCGTTTGTTCGTTTCTGATCGAATTTCTCACCTTCTTGTTAGAACAAAAAACTCAGCTACGACTTTTAAGTGCTTCATTTCACGTTCAATTTCCGCTCTATTCATGAATCGAAAATTTCCAATCGGTGTAATCTTTCACGTAAGGATTTTGCGATTTGAGTACAGTAGAAGTGCATTTAATACTCTTTCAAAGTCAAGCGAGAATTCCAATTTAAGTTATGGAATTTCCTGAGACATCTACCGTCATTCATTTAACTTTCAATCCAGGGCTAAAACTGAGCTGCCGAATTGTATTTTAACATTTCACTAGTCTTAGAATTTCTCATTTAATTTCCGGTAAATGTTAAAAATATTTCATTTCATCTTTCTTTACATCTGAATTGAAAATCGAATTTCAAATAAATGAGTAACTGTCCAGAAATTTCTAGAAAACTTTATGGATAGTATTTTCCACTTTGTATCTTTCATTCGTTTAATTTTGCTTCACATAATAAGCAGAAATGACGCAAGTATTTTAAAATACTGGCTTAAAACTTTTATTAAGATAGATGAACTTGTAGTTCATAAGGATGAGCTCTTTGTTTTATTAGTTGTTTTACAATAAACAGTTTTTAAGGTTATGGTTTTTAGTAAAAAAGAAAAAAAATTGAATTAACTTAATTTATCTTCGTTATTATTTTCTTTTAACTAGTAGTTGTTTGAATGAAATTAAAAGAGCAAAACAGTACGTTTCAAAAGCAAAATTAAGCATTTGAATATAATAATGTTAAATTGAGAAATTTGAAACCATATTGATTTAATTTCATTCAGAACAAAAATTAATTTAATGAGATTGAACAGTGCTAGCTGTAAGTTGTAGAAAAGTGCACTTATATTATTACAATAAACACTGCAGGCATATAGTTTTGAATATTTAACACCTTTATCAATGCATGAAACTTGGTTTACAACTACTTGAATAATTGTAAAGTTCAAGTTATTGTTTCTGTTCGAGGACTGTGCGACTTCAGAAAGTTTAAGTTTTGCTTATATGGAACCGTTTTAAATGTGTAGGTTCTCTTTACTCTTAACTAATGAGGTGATTCTTCTTGTAACGAAAATGGTAAGGTGGGTTATATGTAACTGCAAATTGTCTATGTAGAGTATCCCAGAAAATTAAAAAAATAATAATAAAGTAGGAAAACTTCAAATATTTTCTGTGTATTTTTTGTTTACGTAAACAAAACTTAACTGTGCCGAACGTGTCAAATACACACACATGTAGGTAAATATAATAGGTTTAAATGCAAAATTCCAACTCTTTTGGGATCTAAAATACCCTATCTCACCTGTCAAGGGTAAAATGAATTAAATAGTTCAGAAACCTGTCAAATTCTAAAATTTTTACTTTCAGGGAAACAAAATACATCATTATGTTAAATTGATGATAGGTGATAGAATGATTTTTATTGAAAGAAATATTCCTAACAGTGTAATCTTGGTTTGAAATACTGCTCTCATTATCGATCATTTTCTAGGAGAAATTAAACTTTAAAAATATAACAGAATTTTTGTTTACAAAAAAATTTATGTGTCGAAAATATATTCTAAACTTTTTCGTATTCTTTTGATTTGAATACGCTCTAGTTAGCAACAAGTTTCGAACTAACACCCAAATTATAAATTTTAGAAATTTAATTTTCGTGAACTATCACCATTTAGTTAAACTTTTAAAGACGAACTAAGGAATTAATATAACATACTCAGGAAATGCTTTGGCTGTATCGGCATTTTTTCCTCCTAAACAACTTCTCTTAGGATATGTCATTTTATACGGGAGGAAATGATCGGCTCTCCGGACACAAAGTCCATCGACCGTCGAGCCTAATGCAATTCGAATGGTGCAATCTTTCCACGATTACCCCTCCATACATAGAGAAGGTGCTTCATCAACTCTCGAAAGGGTAGTTCTGACGCCAAGTCATGTCTGAAAAGATGAGTGATAGCTTGGAAAATATATTGAAGGGATGTGTTTTTCTTTCTATTGACTAGACCCTTTATTTTTATACGGTCTTACACATCGTGATAAGTCTTTATGACTAGACCATTGAAGTTCCTTTTTTTTCACGCTTATAGTTAGAACAAAAAAGAAGTGATTTAGTTTCGATGGAAGATACAATCTATTTTTGGTTAGACGAAATTTGATTTACTACATTCCTTACTTCAGTTAGCAACTAAACTAGACCTAACTAGACTCATTAAAATGATGTTAGTGCATCCGATTTTTAGCCAAACTTATTTATTTATTGTGTTTTTACCAATTGTTTTTGAAACTGATAGCACATATTATGTGCACTGACTGAAAACATCCTAATTAAAACCTTAAATACCACTGACTGGATGTAAAGTTGTTGTAGGGGAATGTGGGGAAAAGTGAAATGGTTAAGATGACTGAGTTTTTTCAAAATGAACAAATCGGAAATTTGCTTTGAAAATTACAGTACGTAAAGAAAATTTTAATTTGAAAAAAAAAAAAACTTGCGTTGAAACATTATTTTTATTTTTGGCAGTAAATTTTAGTCTTCAAAAAAGTGGAAAATTTTCACTTTTTTTTTTTCATGGGGGCAAAGTGAAAAATAAAATATTTTTCTAATGAAATATTCTCTATTCGATTATAAAACATATTTTTGATCAAAAAAATACGTAAATAAAAGGTTGAATGAATAAATGAAAAGTTAATGAAGCAATAAACGAGTAATTAAATGATTAAATCAATTAATATATGAAGAAAAATAAATTGCGAGTAAAAGAGTGAATGAATAAGAAAATAAGTGAATGAATGAATAAATAAGTGAACTACTAAATGAAGGAATGTAAATGAATTAATTAAAAAATGAAAGCGGAAATGATTAGTATAAAAAGTTTGAGTGAGTATAAGAAAAAAATTCACTTTGCCCCATCCACTTTGCTCCTTATGTACTTGACTAATTGTACAATTTATTAAAAATACAAACAATCTTAATATTAATTAAATTAATACTGCATTGAATATTAGGATATGTCAATTATTATTCAAAATGTTAATAACAAGAGCTTTATCATTTTATAGTGACAGAAATAATGTTTTACTTACAGTAAAATATTACAACATGAGTATCCATTTTTTAAAATTGCATGTATTACCAAATGCTTTAATCTTCGGCGTTATTTTTTTCATGACTGGAATAGACTACATATGGTTCTACATAGTCAAAATGATACCAGATAGGTGGAGTTAAAAGAACAGTAAATATTTCATCATTTCAACATTGCCCCATGTTCCCCTACTTGAGCGAAAATTTTTAGTTGAACCTCATTTAGCGACGGTCTTCTCTTTGAAAACAAGATAGGGTAGATTTACTTTTCAAAGAGAAGAAAATTGTATCTTGTGCAAAAGCGGGAGTGTTAAACGCCATTATATTATTGCGCACAGGCAGCTTCCGGAGCAGGTGCTTTTACATCTCAGCCACTGAAGTCCATGGGCAAAGTTTTTGTGCAAAATGTAAATAGGAAGTATTTAATACTATATAAGAAGTATTTAAGAAGGGGCCGTGGTAGCCTGATCGGTAAGGCATTGGACTCGGGACCGGAGGGTCTCGGGTTCGATCCGCACTGGTCGAAGATCCACCGTCGTCATTAATGGTGACTGGGCGACGTTAATTATGCTCGTGGTCACAATGTCCTCCAAGTGAAACGATACCTCTGGGGGCGCCAGACTAGGAAGTTATTCGGCTTCTGGCCTGGCACTAAATTGTCTCTCGAACTGTCCATAGATTGCACCACCATCTATTGTGTTGTCTTTGTACTGTCCTGGAAAAACAAAATCCTGGAAACATTGTGGATTAATAGAGGTATAAGCTTACTTAGTGGAATAGCAGAAACCTCAATCTGTGTGTGTGAAAGAAAGAAAAGAAAGAATGTATTTAAGACAAAAAAATTAGTTTTTGAAATTTAAGTTGTTTCCTCTATAATCAAATGAAGCATATACAGTACCAAATAGCGCTTACTGCACCTCATTGACAGTAGTATCTGTATGTCATATCGGTGTGTTTTTTTTTTCTGAAGTTTTTAGTTTATTAACAGGATGATTATTGATTATTTGTTGTTACTTACATTATGGATAAATATCTTAGTATATTTTTCTAACTGTCAGTTGGAAAAAAAAAAGATGTTACTTAAGTATTCTTATTGCTTTAATTAGTGTTTTAACATTTTATACATTAACTCGGAATTGACTTAATGATTTTTTTAATCAATTTGGATACTGTGCCTTATCCATTTGACAATGACATCGTTTTTAGGTTGTGTTGTCATTGTATGTAGGACAATATTGTTAGGTTTTTCTTTTTTGACAAGTTTGGCAGAACGATCCAGTTACAAATTAATAAATCAATTAGATAAAAAATATATTTTACGGAATCAAAGCGACAAATTGTATAAGTGACTATAACTTAATCATACTCCGCTTCTAACGACTCTGCTGTTTTTCAAGGACCGCAGTGACTGAGAGGTCTTATAACCTGCTCTTGCACCTGCCTGTTTCAGTAACGAGGTAGCGAATTCAACTCCCGCTCCCTCACCCGATGCAATTTCGCCCTCTGCGTTGTAAATCATTCTGACTGATTTGTACTATCTGTACAATTGTTACAATAAAATTAATAATACTAAGTGCAAGGGAAGCGAAACATATGGTCTTAGTAATCATCTAAAGCCTGGGCAGAAGTTGAAAATGAATGAGCGAATGAGCTCTTAAGCTGTTCTATTGTTTTTACATGGAAAAGACATGAAGCTGAAGACTTTTCCAGTGCTTATAGAATTGTCTTAAGTAGAAAAATGGCATTTCAGTAACTTTATAAAGCTCTAAAACTTTTTTTTCTTTAAATTTTCTTTAGTTAAAGAACTGCTTATTTCTTTTTTGACATAAACCAACTACGAAAAGCTAAAGAGCGTGTGCAAGACGTATACTTATAAGATGGTGTTCTCAAAATTAGCTTTAGTCAGAAGACGCAGTAAAAAATTCAAATTCAAACTAACATCTCGGACACATATAACTTTTACATGTAATTCCGTTATATTAGGCTTCGTTCTTAAACAATCAACCGGTTACATCGCGTGGTTAGTCACAGGTTGCAGTTACGATGTCACTGGTATTTTTCTTGTAAGCCTGGTAGAACAGCTGTGCTTCCGAACACTCGCGGTTACAGCGCAATGCGGTAGTTCTAGTTCAGTGGCTGAAGACCAGTAAGAGAGTGTAAAACTTGAAACACGACTGATTTGGCCAAAAAATACTACGTGATATCGCTAACCACGTCCAGCCGGCGGTGCGAACGGTTGCAACCGGGTCGACCGCCGGAGAGCAACCACGACGTTTGCAAAAACTGGTGAGTAACGTCATCGGTGCAACCGTTCCTTGTTCGTACCCGTATGCCGAATGTACCCGCAATGTCAAACTATCGATAGTAATGTTAATTAATCGTTCGTGTTAATTTTGTGTATGCGGTTATTATAAGTGCAGAATGATATTTGTGACCTCCGTGGGACTGTGGTAGAAACTTTGTTTCGGATGCCTTAGCTCATTCGCTCGATTCCCACCGCAGTTCTGGGTGCTATTTCCTTCTCTTCGTGTTGTAAATATTTCCTGCGTTTATTCGGATGCCAAGGCACTTTGCTGCGGGTCCTCTGAAATAAAAAATTACATTTGCGCTTAAAAATTAAACCACTATGACAAAGATAAAGTTGAAGTACAATTATTGCACCAGACATAAGCACCATAATTTGCAACGTAGATATAAGTTTAGTAGAAAATATATACTGTGTTAGTATATTTTAAAATGACTTGCTAGTTTAACTGTAAGATAGTATCCTGTATGAAATAGTTTAAGTTTCCATAGGTAGAACATAATGTCATAATGCAGTTACAGAAAAAAATAATATAATTTGAACTCCAATTAGAACCTATAGCAGGAAAGCAAAACTATGTCCACTTGAGATTAAAACTATTTAGCGAAGAGGGAAATCTCATATTCTTCCGTGAGTTGCCAACAATAACTTTAAATCTGAGGCAGATTGTGATCCTGTTATGAGTTCAGCGTTTTAATTCGACGGATACTATCTAGCTTTAAACAAAGTTTTACAATCGAATTCCTGCTGTTGTGAACCTGGTATGCAATTTCTGTTTCTTCAAAATATATGTTGTTATAGTGTACAGGCATGAAGGTTCAAAACTGTAAATACAATTTTTGTTTCTTCGTACATCTTGTGCATCGCCGCTTGCTAACAACAGTTTAGTTCGTCAACGAAAGGCAAACCTATCAAAGTGATCTGTGATGGAAGTTTTATTTAACTGTTTTTGATCTCTTCAAACTGTATCAATCTGAATAATGATGAATTCGTTCCCAGCCATTCTTCAGACCTTTGAATAATACGTGAGTTAACATCCGAAACGGCCTCGTGTGGAGCAATAAACAAAATGTATATACTAAACTTTCTCACGTGTTACAAAAGTCGTTAACACGTAAAGCAATAACTTTCGAATGCCTTTTGGATAAACTTCTATATTCGTGATGTACTAGTTCAAGAATTCTTCGCTGTGCTGCAGTCACTGAAAGGTAAGGAAAGTTTTAACTTGAACGTTTATAAATTTAAAAGTTCAGCAATAAAAGGTTGTTCTTTGCTGTTTTACTTCGAAGATTTTACCACTGAACGAGATGCAAAAAGGAGATGAAAGTTTTCGTTTGTAACATTTTTGTATCTGCAGAATTTTCTTAAATTTAACATGTTTCCGCCGTCTTTTTTAAACCAAAATAGAAATGTATATTTAAATTTATTTAATTGAAATTGCATTACACTTTTTGAGCATTCTGTTTTATCACAATGTATTTTAAAGTTGAAGCGAGCAGATTACTTTGTTTAATGTAGTTATGAATATTTATCAGACAAATTCAATTTTTAATAAATTGAAGTTGTTTTTTTGTTTACTATAATTTTATCGAGTTATCTTTCTTTCAGTGTCAGATCGGAAAGTATAAAAGAAATGCAATATTTGAAAATGCTTCATAAAAACTGTTAGGTTGATAATTTGAATCTGCTGATACCGAAGCTTAATTTTGAAATTTTTTTAAAGTTACCTAATTAATTAAAAGCCTTGTGATAAAATAAGTTTTATGTTGACGTTTTTTAAAAAACTATTTCTTCTTTTTGTTATTTGTTACGATTTCAGTTCTGAGTTTCGATTAAAATATAAAAAAAAAGTATTGCGCGCGTCTATGTTGCTGTGTTTGAGAAACACGAGAAAGTTTCAATTTTATATATAAAATATCAATTGTGCTTAATTCATATAAATATCATTGCTAAGAAATGAAGATGATTTTACAAATACTTTGTGGTAATTTGTTCTCAAAATACTAAGGAGTAATGTCTCAGGACTGATGTTAGACGCCATTTAATGAATAGCTTATCTGTTATCTGTCATTATAGTAGCTTATTTATAAATTACAATCAAATACATTATAAGCAATTGTTTTGTTGGTTACACAGTAGTATAGCTAATAATTTTGAAATACAGTAAATGAATTGCATTGTTAACATTTTTGATTTTTAACTATCAGTTTACCTTACAAAATGCATGCAAATTTTTCTTTGGTTTTGCTTTTTATGAAATGCATAATGAATTAAAAGTTAAAAACCTTCGCAAAATTGATCATTTGTGTGTTTTTATCGAAAGTTTTTCTTGCAGTTTCAAAAAGTAATAAAATCCTGTAAATTATTTTAAAACAAATAATGGCTGATAACGGGCCGGAATAAAACATAAATGTCTCTAAATATTGTGAAGGAGATTTAATCTATTTTTGCATGAACGAGTCTAATTTGAATCTAAGCTATTACAAACTTTTCACAATTTAAACAGTACATTTCTCTAGAACCACTTAGTACCACTAATTAAATGCATTTTTCTTCGAATTTTGCACAATTATATTGATATTATTTGACATAATTCGTTGCAGTTTCCAATTTTTGCTACTGAAAATTAAACATTTAATTAGTACGTGCTATTTGTATATTATTTGTATCGTCAAAAACTTACATTTATCCTAAAGCATTTTCTCAGATTGTTCATGCTTTATATTTCCCTTAAATATAATTTAGTAACATTAAATAACTTCACTTAAGTTGATATTTCTGTAAATTCTATGAAAACGATTTCTATTTGCGACTTGAAACTTTGATGGTTTTTAGCTACTTCAATTTGTCCATTATGTAAATATATTTACAAATATCGTCTTGGCGATTCTAAATAGTCCAACTTCAGATATATTTTTGAATAATGTATGCATTTGTAGTGTCTAAATTTATTCCTCAGCAGTAAGTTTGATATACGAACTAAATAAAGCAGCAAAGTTTCTCATGTGTTACTAAAAGGCATTCACACGCAAAGCGATAAATTTCACGGAATTTTAGATAAAACTTCAGGAGTGGATATTCGTCATAAAGTATGTCAAGAGTCGGTATTTCACATCTTGGCATACAAATGTTGTTCAAGAAATTTTGGAAATTGGGAATAATAAATACTTTATCAAACATTGTTTGACGAATTAAAAATTATCATTACTAGTCTTATATTTTGGTAAATCTAGGATGTTCAGGACTAATGTAATTAGGACTAATTATGTTTATTTTCTTGGACTTTTTCCCTTCACATGGATGAGTTTTCGAATTATAGTAACTCTTTTTTTCCTCCCTATTTTTACTTTTGAAATACATTTTGTACAGTGAAAAGAACACATTAATTTAAAATTGTTTGGATTTCTTTAAATTAAACACAGTTGTTGAAATATGACTTGGTATTAAATTAATGTATATTGGTATTTTTAAAGTCTTGATGGATTAGTTTCACGTAATCAACCAAGCGACATGTGTCATTTTATGTAAAAAGTTGATTGTTGTTGTACATAAATATTTCAGATATAGTCTATCATAGGTAATTCAGTTTATCGTTAGCACAGATAATGATTGATAATGCATATATTTGCATCTTTTGTGCTAGTTAAAAATACTCATAACTCGTATATTTAATGACTATTATTAGCATTAATGAGATTTTTCCCAAAAATATGTTTTACTGTTGTTTTGTAAACCCTGCATTACGCCCATTTATTTATTCCTTAACGCGTTAGAAACTGATGTTAGAGTGCTACAAACACATCAACTGGACATCTCTTTCATTTTTGGGGGAGCCGTGCAACGCCGGGAACGCAGCTAGTACAAGAATAATAAAAATTGTGTTGAAAAAATAAAATAGGCTGATGTGATGAGATTGTGGACGTCTCGTTCGAAAATACCTTTTGATCCCATCCTTTAATATTTATTCGATAGACATTCACCATGACACCTATACCTCTTGCGTCATTTTCAGTTCGAAGAATTTAGTTTTTAAAACATAAGAGCTAAGAATAAATATAATGAAAATTTGGCTTTACGAAGGTAATTGAATCTCTTATAGCTCGATCAAAAGGGAAGTTTTGCGTCGAGCAAACATTAATAAGAAGAATTTTTGATGTAGAACATGTGCATTACAATGCTTTTAGTTTTGTTTTATACTAAGACTATTTTTAAGTTTTCTACTTTCGTTGATTTTATGGATATAGTTTCCAACTAAATCTGTGCACTTAAAACCTTAGAAATAGCTTCTACGCCAGCGATGAAACTAAAACCAACGAAAAAGTCTTAGTCTTCATAAATTTTAAATTATTGTAAGATGTGTTCGAAGAACTTTTCTTATTAATAATAAATAAATTGTACTTCCTATTTTAAACATTTTTACAGCGTCAAAAGTTTGATTTTTAAATAAAAATTTAGTGATTTTAGTAAACTGTGTGGAAAAGGTATAATTTTCAGAAAAAGTTCATGATTTCGTTTTGTTTTGTTTTCCAATCTTTCTTTCCAAATTATAACAATAAAAATAAAATTCTTGCTTTAAAAATTAAAAAAAATTCCGGTCATTTGAAGACATTTAAAATTTTTGCTTTGCGAGACATAAAAACGCAGCGACAAGAAAGAAGTATCTCCTTAGTGCCTTTGACATGAATCCGTGAAAAGAAATCGCGTTTCATGAGGAACAAAATGGATTACAGTTTAGACGTTTGTAGTGTGACAAAAGGCTAACATATCGAACGCTTTTTACTGAGAAAAACTTCGCATATCTCTCTTTAGAATCATTCATCATGCACTAGTACCGAAATATGTTTTTTTTTTTTTAATATAAATCGGGTGCTTCATTTGTGCTCACCTGTCCGTTTAGATGTTACATTTCTGTCATAATCAAATTCAATTATTTGGGGCATCCAGCAGAGCTAGTTTATTATTGACCTTATCAACTACGTGTTTGTAAGTGTGATGGAGATGAAAAATTCGTATAGGTTTCAGGGCTCTTAAGCCCTTACTAAGCTTACTCGCTTCCACCGATGGTTACATGTGCAAGTAAGTAGCCATTCGCAATTCCAATAAACTATAGAGGGCGCGGCAGCCAATGTCTAATGGCGGATGAAAAAAGGTAAAACAAACAAATGTCGCAATTTACAACTTACTTTGAAGCTTAGTGACTGACAGTAATTTTTTGTCTTGTTTGTGGGAAGCTTTCTTTTCCATTCCTTTGAAATTACATTACATCACAAACTGTCTGAAGCCTGTAATTTATCCCAAAGAAAACACGTGGAACGGAATGTTTTACCTTTTTCAGATGTATTGTTAACCAACGCAAGGTAGCGTATTCGAGTTCTGGAGTTGCGATTTGCGGTTTAAATTACTTTCTTCTAGAATGCAGACGATAAAGTGGATTTTCTATAATAGAGGTGGTGTTTGTGTGTGTGTCTCTGTTTTATTTATGGCTTCGAAGGCAGATGAGGAGTAGACATATCCTATAATTGAGCAAGAGTTGGAACTAAAACTAATATCCGCTGTTAGTTTCTTGCCAGCTATCTGTGCAGAATTACGTGCGATGAATGCTCAAATTTTTCTACAAATACCCACCATTTGCCTTCAATTTCTACAAATTTTAATACTTTACCAACGGAAAGTTACTTTAATTTTCATTCAATATACCAGACAGCCCGGTTATCACTTCATGAGACCGCAGTTTTGCTCTGATTAGAACTCCTCAATCAGGAATATTGAATAACCAAGATAGGAGGCAGATGCCATCTCATTGAAGCTGAAAGTATCAACAAACTGGTAGATAAAGTGAATTTATCTCACCAGCGAGTGTCCGCAGCATGGAGAGATTCGACTTGAGAATTGAAGGAAAAACAAAAAATTTGATTTTTTCTAATTAATTTCTATAATGAGCCGTGACACATTAATGCAGAACGACTGTAGTAATATCACTTGTATTTTTTGTTTTTATTATGAAAGTACATTAGCTATAAAATTCATGAAACAGATAATCGTTAGCTTTTCAATGCTACAATGAGGTTGACAAATTAAACTGAATCATCGCTCAGTTTTTTTCATGACATCAACTGATAAAGAAGATATGATTTATTCACACATTATTCCGAATCTCAAATACCTCAACTGTGTCGTAAAATAAATTTTCAATAATAGGCATTTTATCCGGGTAACAACTCTCCCATCCTTTCATAATGCCAACCATAAAATACTGAGCTAGTTTGCTCTCCATAAGCGATGATTCCTTCATCATGATGACGTCTCGAGATCTTTGGAAAAAAGTCCTTTAATGGTATCATTGAGCCTTAAAAATGATGAAGCATTAGAAATATATGAGAGAAAATTTTTTAGATATTTTTCATAAAACAGCTATAGATTGGAGCTGTAGATATTGGCTTTTTCGAATTTTATTATCTGATTGTAATATTTTTCTTGACAACCTTTTAGGTTTAAAAAAATAAGATAAATTTAGGGGAATTTTTTTTTTTTGCATGGTATTGGCAAAATATTAAAAAAAAACCTCAAGTTTATCAGTACCGGTAAATGTTTTGAAGTTTCTCTGTTTGTTTTAGATCTTGATTATTGATTCAAAAGTTTATCAGAAGAGAGACTGCTTTTATATTGTTATTACAAAATGTGAAAATCGTGTTCATGCGAAATTACATTAAGTTTACATTTTGATACTTAATTTGGAAACTAATTTTTATGCCCTAGCCACCATTGAGAACCCTTAAATGTTTATGATCATTTCAACATAAGACAAACAAATTCACGCATCAAGTAGTGAAAAGTAAGGGGATGTAAGGGGACTTTGAGTAAAAAGTGCAACAAATTGAAAGTCTGTTTAGCTTTCAATGAAAAATCTTTCTAAATCAAGCTGTATAGCTCTTAAGATGCTATTAAAGGGTTAGTGGTACCCATCTCTTGCCCCAAAACAGATCAGTTTTTCTTAGTCCTTTTCAAAACTTTACTTCTAGTCACTTGGAAAGTTTAAATTTTGCACTTGTATCCCTTTTGTTCTAAGTGTTTCTCACGGGATCTTTCTCTCTCTCTCTCTCCCTCTTTTTTAGCCTACTTTCTCAGTAAAAGTCAAAAAAAGAAGAAATAGCATGAAAGAAGGCTTAATGCATCTTAAAAATATCGCGAAAAACAAAAAAAAAGTCAAAAATAAATAAAATAATTAAATAAATATCGAAAAAGTAAAAATTGGAAAGTAGGGTATTGAGATGGGGGAAAATGTCTGTCGGTCTGTCTGTCTGTCTGTCCCCCCTTTGAATGAATAGTCCAATTCGAACAAACTTTTTTTTCAGTAAGTTACCACCCTATAGCCAGGGCTGAGTTGTTCGAAAGATCTCGGCGAGGACACCTCATTCCCATACCTCACTTTTTGATTTGAACTATTTCTTGTTCAATTTTGAACAGTTATAAAAACTTTACTTAAGCGCCTACGGGGAAATTCAAGGCAATTTCGAACTGTTAGACGAATTTGCTTCGAACAAACTTTGTAGGAAAAAGCTTTTTATGAAAAACTTGTATATAAAATATCTTTCTGATTTGAACAATTTTCCGTTCAATTTTGAACAGTTCAAATCCCTTAACATTAGCGCCTACGGGGAATCTGAAAGTCAATGTAGATTCCATACCTGAAGGCGGATTTTTTTCAAACAAATTTTGTTGGAAATAGCTCTTGACGTATCTTCTGTTTCTACATAAAGATATGTGCAGACGGTTTTTTTTTTGACAATGAAAAGTATTTCTTCAAGTTGACATTTTATTGTTTTTATTTATTTTGGTAAGTGCATTAATTAATTTAAAAAATTATTTTTGGAAACAGAGAAAAAAGAAACGATTTTTTTTTTGATACGATGTATTTTTTTTAATGAGCTTATTGATTTTAATTTTTATTTCTTCGTTTTGAAAGCTATTAAAGAATTTTTTTTAATGGAAAAAAGTGTATTAGCTGCTCTGTTTAAAATGTGCTGCTTTTTTTTCAGGAATATTTTGTTCCTAGAAATTAGCTTAAAATATTTTAAAAATATGTTTGAAACAATTTGCGATTTTAGCTATTTTTGAGAATATTGATCAGGTACTGGAAAGTGGTATGGGCATACGGGAAAGTAGGCTCGTATAGTTCTAGACGGAACTTCTTGTTCAAAGTGTTTTCGCACCACAAAAAATTTATTAACTTGAGAAGAAGCGTCGAGTTTAACAAAGTCATTTCACGCCACCTGACTTGCACTTTTTGTAATGGATGTAATGTTCAGCAAAGAATGAAAGTATCATTCGTCGCCACATCTGTGGTGTGTTTACAGGTAATGACGACTTGACTGAAAAAAGTATTTTATACAACACATTTCATGCTACTTCATTATTAGAGGTAAAAAATGTTTTTAAACACGAAGTTAAATTCTTGTAATGGGAATTTACTTCAGCTACACGTTTAGGGCTGAATACAATGGGAGAGAGTCTCTTTTTGGTTTGGCCAACCTGACTTCATTCACTTTTGTTTGAGGATAGCAGGGAAATCGACATAATTGTAAGCATTGCACTGACATTGAACTTAAGTATTTAAACATATTTTTAGTATTATGTGTCTGTTAGGTTACGTAAATAAAGGACATTTTGTTCCAAAAAAAAAAAAAAAAACAACATGTAAAGTTGATTCCAGAAAAATTGTAAACTTATACAATCACTTTCTCCAATGGAAATAGTTATAGCTTAATTTCTTTAGTATTTGTTCCTATAGTGTTAGTTTTTTTCTCTCAAAAGCTATATTGAAGGAACAATAAAAAAATACAACAACAAAAATACAATGATAAATTTTTCTCTTGGGAAGTCTCAATTAAAAAAATGCAATTTCAAATGATGGAAATAATGTTCGACATGTGTCATTAAATGTAAAATTACCTCCAACAAGATTTAAAAAAAAAATATTGGTCATGTGATATTATTGTCACAGTGTCTTTTAGTTTGCTTCCATCATTGCATAACCTTTCTAGTTATGGATTTGTGTAGCATAAAAATAAAATACCTTTTTGAAAATTTGGTTCTTTAAAAAGGAAATTACTATTTTTTCTAGGTGCTAAACAAGAACACAATTAAATATTGCACCACGGCAACGAAAAAGACACTATTCAAAAGTTTGAGTTAATGATTTACGATAGCAGTTTTGAATTTACAAAACTAAATAAAGTTGTTTTGAAATCAATAACGGACTAAAAACTAATTCATTGAGAAGTAGACGCTTTCGGCGGCTTGATGATTCTTTTACACAATTTTCATATTATGACATTTATTTTTCACGGCAAGACACCACCATTGGCGGCAGTTTGACTGAATTTAATGCAGGCACAAGAGTTATTTGAATTAAAATTTATAAATTAATGCACTTATTTATATATGTTGCCGTTAAATTATATAATGCAGCTATTTTATAGAATACCTAGTTATTCCATAAAATAACTGATCGTGTACGTAAAAGTGTGTAATACGTTATTCATTTGACATTTTAACTAGTTATTCTATGAAATAAATAGGTATTCTATAAATTAACTAATGAGAGACAGTCAAAGTGTAAAATAAACAATTAATCTAAAATGAAAAAACTAGGTATTCTATAAATAAACTGATGATAGACAATTAAAATGAAAAAGAAGCAATTTATCCAATTTATGCAGCGTATAAATGGTATTTATGGAAATTGTATTTATGGCAATGTACGTGTAAACAATCAATTAATCGGAATGAACTGGCGCCAACACGCTAAACAAGTTCTCTCCCTATGGCCTGGAATAGTTCATAAATGCAGTAGGGGTGGAAGGTAAAAGTATTTGTCGTGCAAGATATATGATATAGATTATTTTACACTTTAACGGGCTGCAGATAGTTATTTTATGAAATAACCAGTTAAACCATGAAATACAAGATAGTTTTACACTTTAATGGACAAGATCAGTTACTCCATGAAATAACTAAGTATTATATACAATAACAGATTTCATACTTTAACGGTAACATATATACCTATCTCCATGTATATCAGTGTTTCATTTATCCTTCTCTCTATTTATCTCTATATATCTATTTTTATATTTAATTATTTCTATGTTTATCAATCTATACTTTTTATTGATTTCAGAAACAAATTTCTATATCCTCTTACGTATATTTATCGCCATAAGTCTCCATATTTATCTTTATCTATAAGTCTTTATCTTATATTCATCTGTTTTTATCAACATTGTTGCACCACTATGCACATAACATAACTCACAGCAATATATATTTATTTCTAATTTGAACTGAACTGCTGGAAAAAATTTCACTGTTAAGCATTCTTAACAATTAGATGGTTTATAAATTGACTTTCTATATTTGCAACACTTCATTACCACAAAAATTAGCTCAGGCTCTAATGGATAAAAGTTATTAAAATCACAGAAAGCAATAAATAACTTTTTTTTTTTCAAATTTAATTTACGAAAAATTGAGCTCTAAGGTGCAAATCGACTAATAAAATATAAAAAAAACTTTTAAATCTAAAGACTTTTTCATTAGCTTGATTCGCACTAAAAAGTATGAAATAAAATAAGTATTTAATTTCTTCATTATAATGCTCAAAAATTACAGTTCATCTTAGTATACTTAAATTTACGTTAATGCTAAAGCAGCCAAGAAAATAAGTAATTGATTTCTTTGTTATAATTCTCAAAAATTTCAGTTCATCTTAATATACTTATATTTACGTTAATGCTAAAGCAGCTAGTCAAGTTTAAATTAAAAATTTGATGGAAGAAAAAGGCGGTATAGTAAAAGCTGTTTGTACTGAACAATATACCGCCATTTTCTTCCATCAAATTTTTAATTTAAACTTGACTAGCTGCTTTAGCATTAACGTAAATATAAGTATATTAAGATGAACTGAAATTTTTGAGAATCATAACAAAGAAATCAATTACTTATTTTCTTGGCTGCTTTAGCATTAACGTAAATTTAAGTATACTAAGATGAACTGTAATTTTTGAGCATTATAATGAAGAAATTACTTATTTTATTTCATACTTTTTAGTGCGAATCAAGCTAATGAAAAAGTCTTTAGATTTAAAAGTTTTTTTTATATTTTATTTCAAAGTTTTTTCGTTTTAAAAATTGATTTGAAGTTAACCTTTTTCTCTTTTTTTTACACCAGACTTATTATTTCGCTAGAAGAAAGAGGAAAATACACGATGTGTTTTCTTAAGGTATTAAATTTATGAATACGGACTTCACTAATTATTTTTGTCAATTTGTTATATTACTATTCAATCAGTTTGAAACAAATCTGTTTCCTTTTATTTACATTTTTATCACTCTAAACTAGTTTTTCAGGATGTTGATTGCAGAACAGGGCGCAAGTCCAAATTTGAAAAAAAAAAAAAAAAAAAAAAAAATTAATTTCAGTGGTAAAGTGAAACGTAATTTAAGGTCTGATAATGATCCTACTTGTTGCTAAATTAGTCACAAAAATTTTCGTAGAATTTAGTTCATTTCTGAATGAAATAATCACTTTTTATTGATTCCTGAAAAGTTGCATCAGTTGGGACTTGCGACCTTTCTGCAGTAATCGATTCAGTTTTGAACTTAACATCTATTTTGATTGTTAACTATTCTCATTCGTTCCATTTCTTCTTTTGCTTTAATGTTGCAAGGTTTACTTCCAACAATTTCAGTCGGATTCAAAGCTTCTAGCCGTAGTCCTGTCAATGACTGTACACGACTTAAAATTACGTAAAGCCAAACCTTTGCAGTTCCACATATTTGAAAGGTAAGCAACGGCAGAGCTGAGAGTACTTCCTTGCATTTTATGGCCTGTGCATGCCCATGAAAGAACAAGAGGCAGCATAAATCTTTCAGCTTTTGCGCCTCCTTTTGCTTGAAACTCTTTTGTCATTGGGAAAACAATGTGCTCTCCAATACCATCAAAGTTAACTTTTACTCTTGGAATGTCTTCAGCATAGAGTTGGCCACGTCTGAACAAAGGCCAAATTATTTCAGTTATGTAGCCTATAGCACCATTTACGAGTTTTGATTTAACATCGACATTCGACTTGAGAATAACTTTGGTTCCAATAAAAACTCTCAAACTTGCAGGAAGTCCACCTGTTTTATTGATGTCACTGAAAATTTTTTCCTGAATTTGCTCACGAGTCAAATTTGGACTATTTATTATTTGATCTTGTGCTGTGATCTTGAACATTTCTTTTCCTTTCTTTTTAAATTCATTAAGAACCAAATCATTGTGCTTTTGCACAAGTTCTCGAGTTGGATAGACACGAATAGCCTTTCCAAGTTCAAAATCTTCATTAATGTTTACGTTGCTCATCATTTGCCGTTGAAGCACAGTCACTTCATTTAAAGTCAGCTCTCCAATGCGAAGAGAGATGAGAATATTGATGAAGGTTTGATCATCCTTTTGTCGTATATTTTCATCTAGTTCGCATAGTTTGAATTGGCGCCAAATGTGTAATTGAGCTTGCATATTGCACGCTCAAAGACTTGATTTCCTTTAATCGGTGGAAGTTGAAGCAAATCGCCGCACAATAAAACATTAATTCCCCCAAAGAGTTTGTTTTCTTCATTTTTCAATTGGCGACATCTTGACTCTATCATTGTCAGCATTTGATAAGACTCCATCGAAATTTCATCAATAATGAGAACTTTCACATTTTTCCAGGCATTTTTCATTTGCTGCAGCACAAATCCAGTGAGAAGTGAGCAGCCACTTACTCGTCCATCTTTTTGAACTGGCAGCTTAAATGTACTATGAAGTGTTGCTCCACTGATAAGTACAGCAGCAACACCAGTGAGGGCACAAATTTTTACGCAATTCTGATTATTTCCATACAATCGAACAATTTGATTTTGAACTGTTTTCATTGCAAATGTTTTACCACATCCTGCATTGCCTGTGAGAAATATTTTGAATCTTTCATCAGAGCCTTGCAGTTGAGCGTTAATACTGTTGGTAATAAATTCAAAAAGTTCTTGTTGCTTAAAATTTAGCGCATTGATTGCATTGTCAAATAGTTTATCATTCATCAAATCTTGACCGTTTGCATCAACGTCATCACTAATATCATTTTGTTCCAAAGGCTCGTCTTCTTCAAAAAGAACTTCAGCATGAGCATTTTGAAGAGCACGTTCAAACTCTTGATCACGTTTTCTGAACTTTTCCATTAATTTGCTATTTGCTTTCAAATCTTCTTCACAAGCAAGAAATGCCTCTTTAGCACTACCAAAACCTCTAATTAATTCAGTTTCATTTCTGAATGGTTTGTACTGCATTAAAAGACTGTAATAGTAGTTTTCAGAGTGCGTATGAACTAGAAACCGAGGAATTCTTACAACTGCAGGCTTGTTTCGAATTTTCATTGCACTACCATCAAGAAATCGAATAATTCGAGTTTTTGCCCTTTTCTCGGGACCTTCAATATCTTCATCAAAATTTTCTTCTTCATTTTTATATTATTGCTTGTTGTAATGTGGTTCGAAAAGCATCGAAAATTCAGTTAAACACATATTTTCAAAATCATAATCTAGGTGTTCATAAGGTCGCATTTCATATCGTTCAATAATGTTCAAACAATATCCAGATCCTTCATTATTTTTGTCAAATTTAATTAAGCGATATCGATCTTCTGGCTTTCTTGTATTAATATAAGCGAAGCTCATGTTGCGATCACGCATTTTAAGATGAAGCAATCGGTATGCACATTCACATGCGGAAACTTCTCGCTGTTTCTGAAGACACATACAGATTTTGAACATTTTCTTTGAAATATTAGTTTTTTCTTCTCTAATCTTTTTTATTGCCTTTCTCATGGCAACTTGAATTTCATCAGGTTCAGCTTTTGCGACATACTTTGCAACATAATATGCGACTGATTCATCATCACCAACAACTTGAATGTCCATATTACCTTCCCAGGCTTCGAGCATTATTGTGTTGTAGTTATTGATCCATCTTTCATTGGCAGTACGTTTTATGTTACATACGCGTTTACCATTACGGTTGAATGCATTTGTATCCCTTGCAATGATTTCAGTTTTTGTAGTAATCATTCGAGGGAAGTTGAAGCGACAGTAATTGTTCTTGTTTTTGTAACAACCTTGTGAATGACGATGTCTTTGTGTTTTCTCAACAAGGTTATGCAGAGTTCTGTCTGCATCAGGCAAATGACAAGTGATTACTTCATCAATTCTTGCCAATCCATCTTCACTCTCAAATTCAGGATGATCTTTAATCCAAACTACCAAGTGAATATGTGGGCTGCCTCGATTTTGAAATTCAACTCGCCACCAATAATGAAGAACTGTGCTTTTGAAAATGCACGGATTGCCTTTAACAAAGTTTATAAATTTTGTTACTTGATGGCTGAAGTGTCGGCTCACTACAACAGGATAAAGTTCGATCAATATTTGAGTTTCATTAACGTCTAAGGAATTTGGATCAACTTCAGGTCTTCTATCAGCAATTAAAAGAGCTTTCTTCATATCTCTCCAATTAAGATCATTGCAGCTTAACGTGATGAAGTAGTGCGGTGGGCCAAGATTCTATATTGCATCTATTAGTTCATAACAAGCTTTGTTCCAGTAAGCTTTAGTGCCACGTATATTTTTGAGATGCGTATGTAAATTTTCTGGAGCGCGATTTTTGGTTTCAATCTTTTTACAGCAGGCATTCAGGATCAAGCCGATTCCAATAAGCTTTTGGAGGGAAAAGACGCTTCTTTTGATCGGCGAGATTAGCCTTGCAACTATGACATAAAAGAAGGGAATCTTTGACTTTTAGTTCATTCGGCAGATATACCTTTGGAGCTTCAGGCACCTTGAATTTTACAACTTGATTTGGGTAGCAAGTTTTTGTGCACACGTCGCAACATTGGTCAGCATAGACGTTGATGGACATTTTAAATGCTTCAATACTTTCAATTTTAGCTGCTAAAGCTGCGGCATTTCTTTCACGATTTACTTGCAGATCAATTTCTACTTTTTTTGCAGCTTTCTTTGCACGAACAAGCATCTGAGAGTCATTATTCTTTCTTCTACGTTGAATTTTTTCAATTTCTGTTTCATTTGCTTTTAATATTTTATATCTATCGCGACATGCTTGTAATCTATGCTCACGTGCAATAGGGCTTTCAGTTTGAAGCACGATATTATTTGCTTCCTTGAAAACATATCTAGCACGATCTTTTTGTCGCCTCGCTTTTTTACGTTCTTCTAAAATATCCATTTTGGTAAAGCAAATACGTTTTAAATATTTGACGGGCAAACTAATGCTATCGTTCTTTTTAAAGACTTTTGTTGTACTTGCTTTTTCCTTCTATCGTCCTGTTGCCACACGTCCCATCCAAAAGTCTATTCCAAACTCCTTTTCAGTGGAGCGCCAAAAGCTTTGTTCCGTCAGCACACGAGGATCCTCATATAAGTAAAAAACATTTGTATTGAAGGCTTATATTTAGCTTATATAATAACTTAATGGCCAAAATCCACAACACACTCCCCTTTCTTCCGCTGGCCATTCCCAATATCTTCGTCTCTCGTCCTGTTACTACACGTCCCTTCCAAAAGTCTAATCCAAACTCCTTTTCAGTGGAGCGGCCTAACGCTTTGTTCTGTAAGCACACGAGGACCATCTGATAAGTAATAAATATTTTTCCTTAGGTGAGATTTCTCGTGTGCTAACGGCACAATGCGTCAGGCCGCTCCGCTATAAAGATTATTTCATTGTTTCTGGCAACAATTGAAAAGCGGAAGTGTGTTCAGTTTCAGCGGGCTAAATTTAACCCAGGCAAGCGGAAGCAAAGTGTGATAATTAATAATAATTAGCTTATATAATAATTTAATGGCCAAAATCCGCAACACACTCCCCTTTCTTCCTCTGGCCACCCCTAATATCTTCATCTCTCGCCCTGTTACCACACATCCCTTCCAAAAGTCTAATCCAAACTCCTTTTCATTTGAGCGGCCTAACGCTTTGTTCCGTCAGCACACGAGGATCCTCACATAAGTAATAAATATTTTTCCTTATGTGAGACTCCTCGTGTGTTAACGGCACAATGCGCTAGGCCGCTCCGCTATAAAGATTATTTCATTGTTTCTGGCAACAATTGAAAAGTGGAAGTGTGTTCAGTTTCACCGGTCTAAATTTAACCCGGCAACCGGAAGCAAAGTGTGAAAATTATGACAAAAGTAAGTACAGAAAAAGTCTTTAATAAGTACAGAAAAAGTCTTTAATAATAATAAAAACTACATCTGTTTATCAAATTTCATGTTTCTGGGCCTTACCGTTTTCCCGAGAAGCGCTCCACACATAAACACACAAAGAGTCTCCATCGTTTATATTTCGTTTATCCGTATAGTTCATACTTATTATTAAGCTTCAATATGCAATAGAAATTCAAGAATTTTCTACTTGTCAGTTTTTATAATTGATAATTCATCAGTTGCGTCATCTCTGTTGCCAGGGTGTAATATATTGCCCGTAATACTGCGTTATACTTCTAATATTCGTACTATGGCATTATTGTGGTAGGGGATATGTGTGAGCACATTTCTCATATACTATTTATTTTTATCTGTGCTGCATGTGTTTGCCATAAAATACATATTCTATCTGCGATTAAAATTGCATGAGAGTCTCTCTTGGCTTACTTAACTCCATCAATGATTAGTCCGTTCTGCTAGAACCCTGCTAAAGGTCAGAAGTCTTTTGTCTCATAGAGCACCTTTGCAACATTATTAGTCTTCAAATTGCAAAGAAAGAAATCTGCAAGGTATCTTGAAGCCTTCTTTATCTAAATGAAGGGGGGAGGGGCAACGAGAAGCACAGGTATATACAATGTGGCTCTGATAGTTGATTAATGACCTTCACAATATTTACCTCTTTTTAGGTTAACACAGAGGGGAAATTGTGCTGAGGGAATTTGTGTAGTGTTTTCTATAAATGTATGCGATTTAACGGTGCAGCATTTTCTTTTATTTTTGTGCACAAAGGTATTTCTTTATTTCTTAATTCATATCTTGTTTTCAATTGTTTTTTTTTTTTGTTTTTTTAATTTCAAGTTCAGAACCAGCTAGTGTTGAATTTTGAGGAGATGAATAATTAGTGACCAGTAACGTATTTAATGATTGTAATTAGCTCTTTACTTCAAAAACCTTACTGCATCATTTAATTTCGGTTAAACCTAACCATGACGAGTATCAATTTAATTTTACGTGCTTTAACTGATAACAAAACTTAATATCTTCTAAACTTCTAATCAACTCTCCGAAGCTTCAACAAAGTATTTGTTTGCAAAACAAAAATTAAAGCTAACAATGCGTAAAATGCACAATAGCGTGTTTAATTCAACCAAGTTTCAGTAATTCCGCTCATTTTCAAGTAGTTAAAATCTCACGTCGTTATTTGCTCACGCATTCGAAATTTTCTAATAGCTCAGAGGCATGCTGATGCGTGATATTCCAGAGAAGAATAGAATTAATTCGGAGATCCTCCTCCCCACTGGGGATACAAAGGGCAGAGGAAGAGAGCGTTGAGTTTTCTGTGATTGCCACAATGCAGCCGATGGAATATTAAATCCAAAACGATGAATGTTAGAAGATTTGTAGGGTTCTGGTTTTCAGGGAAGACAAGCTGATATGTATCATGACATGTATGGTTACAAAGGAAGAGTAATTTGAACGTTAACACTTTAATGTTAACTTCAGATTTTGTTTAACTTCAGACGGAAAGGTCATTTCCTCATGTACAATGTTTGTTGGTTGCATTTGAATTTCACTTTACAGGTCATTCCAACGAAAATATTACAAATCATATCCGACATTATTGAATTTCATTCATCATTTAAATTAATTTACTCCAATTAATCAAATTTTTGTTATTGGTTCTCCATTTGTTTGTTTATAATCAAGTATCAATGGCTTGTGTATAAATAATTTATTGAGGATTTGAGCTTTAGACCAAAAGAAGGTTCCTCTGCAATATTTGAGACAGTGAGAAGCAAAGGGGTGTAAGTTCCAGATATAAAAATTCGGAAATTACCAGTACAATAGGTAGGTGAACCTCTCCTCTCTCTTGGGGCAAGGTATATCAATAGTAGCTTTGGTAGGTGCTTCTATACGGCATGATTTAGAATTGTTTTTGCATGAAAGCCTATTTAGGACTGCAACTTTAAACGCGCTTTATTCAAAACTTGAAAATGTCGACTTGTGTGGATCCTTTTGCTTCTCGCTGCCTCATTTGTACTTGACATTTTAGTTATACAACTAAGAAAAATATGAATTCGCGGTATAGTAAATGATATGAAGATTTTTTTGCTCAATAATTTGAATACTTTGAGTTTCAGCGCGTGAAAGAGCAAGGTACACTTTTATTGCACGAGTCTAATGAAATTGAGGTATCCTTATTGCCATTTCTGTTTGTTCTGAATATATCTCTTAAACAATTAGTTTTTCCTGCACTAATAGAGCTTACTTTTCCACATACAGTAACCCCTGTTTGGTTGACCACCCGTTTACCGCCTCGCCTGTCTAAGTTGACCACTTTCGCCTTTCTCAGATACAGAATTCAACATTTTGATACATATCAGCCTTTATAAGTTGACAACCAAAGTACTGCACTGAAAATGGTCAACTTACACAGGTTTAACTGTATCAATAGACATTTCTTAACGACAGCCGTATTTCTCTCTTGGTTCTGATAAGTTTTGAAACAAATTGAAATAGATATTTTTAAGAGATGATTCCATCCCGACCGGTTTAATGGCTCCTCCCTGGCACTCCCCCAACTTGGCCAAACAAAGGCAATTCTTTTATGGCCATCTGATGCCAGGTTAGTTTTGGACGCCTCGCTTCCTCTTGCCATCAGGGATCCACGTGAGAGCAGTTCTCACGTTACCTATCACTTAATTAAAAATTACCTATTACTTAAGTAAAAATAAAATATTAGGAAGAGGATAATTATAGGAAATAAAATATAGGTTAGATTAAGAACAATGCCAAATTCATTCTTCCATTTTTGAATGTACGCGTGGACAAAACACGAGGAACAAATTATGGAAAGGGATTGCAACAAAAAGTAAATTTCGACTGAAGGCCTAGCGAGTAGTTTTTCACGAGACTGTTGAAAACTGTAAAATGTGTAATAGTTGGGCCAAAATTTTATGAAGATGCAAGCAAAACATCACATGGGGAGGAAAAAATCCGTATATGTGTAAATTTGGTCAATACTGTCATGCTAAGAGCAAAAGTCATATCCACAGCTGAGTACAAAATGAGAAATTGCTATTTAAAGTTGTATGCCTTCATGTATTTGATTCAGATGCCACTTTGTCAGAATTTAAAAAAAAACATTTCCTGTTGATAAACGACCATAAAACATTGTATTTAGGTAAAATATGTGACGAAGAACCAATCCCTTGAATTCAATTTTGAAAAGTGCCGATACGACTTGTGTGCTTAGCGCGGCAGAATACTTCTCGGGAAAAATTTTCAAATGCAATGGAAAAATGTCGATGTTCATTTCGCATCACTGTCTTATAGTCTTTCAACATTCACTTATTTTGTTAGTCGTTTTTGTAATTTGCAATTAACACACTTTGAAATGCATCTTAACTTTAAATATCATTGATTTTTAAGAAGGTATAGTATCTTTTTCACCGACTTCGAAAAAAGAAGCGGTTATCAGTTCATACCGTATGTTTTTTTTTTTTCCCATTCACAGTGTCTTACCTAGTAAACTGATTTTGATAATTTTTTTAATGGATAGGGAATAGTTCCACTTAGATCTTATTACTTTGTTTAATAATATTTGTTCGTTAGAAAAAAAGTTATGGGCAAAAAACAGTAAATTTCATGCAATTTCCCTATTAAATGATTACATATAAACAGTGGCACATCCAGACTATGGACTTGGGAGGAGAACTTTGTAAGAAAATATGTTTATCCTAGAGCATATGAAATGCATTATGTGTATGAAATTACAGTAGAACCTCGTTATCCAGCCCTTGTTTGTCCGGATCAAATTTTCTGGAAAAAAAAAAAACAATTTTATCTTTACAAAAATAACAATTTTAAATTACGCTAGCAATAACATACCTATAATACTCCAAACAATCGCCTTTTCTTTTGTTAAATGTGGAGCTCCTGTACATATTTTACAATAAATTACGATGGTCTAAAAAAGAGACACCTCCCCCACCAAAACTACCGTCAAAAATTGCAATTTTAGGCCTTTTTTCGGTAAGGTAAGTAGAAAACAAGGAACAGTGATTATCTTCCGAAATTGTTTTGGAAATTGAAATCACTGGTGCATTATGGAGTCAGAGGGGAGGGGGAGTAGTTTTTTTCAAAAATGCAAATTTTTGGCTATTTTTAAGGATGTTAGTTTACAAAGAAGGTTTGGTGGGTTCTTTCTCTCTAGGAAATTTTGACATTAAACTTAAAAACGCAGTTTTAGTCTATGTTTGGAAAAGGAAAGAGGTTCCCGATTGAAATGACACAGCTACACCCAATATTTGAATGAAAAAATAATGGGAAGTTTCGTGATGGTAATTTTGTACCATTTCTGAAATACATTTTCATTAAAAAGAAGGAAACAAAATAATTAAAAAAAAAAAAAAGAACCGAGTTCAAAATTGTTCCAAAAAGTGAAAAATAATATTATTCTTTGAACGCCATAGATAATACTTTTAAGCATAATTTTTGAAGTTGGTGCAGAAATGATACATAAAATCATTCGTAGCCATAGTTCAACTACAACTATAAATTTAGCTGTGACCAGTTTCTTCAATACCACTTGCATATATTATGCATTGATGACAACATATTTGAGTAACGGTATAAATGTTTCGTTCCTAACTTTGGATGATTTTCAGGAAAACTATAAACGAAGCGTTGTTACACATGATTTTACTTTTGGTTTTTGCGCCAACTTCAAAAATTATGTTTAAATTTTTTTTCGGTGGTGCTCAAAGAACAAAATTATTTTTCACTTTTTCGAGCAATATTGAAGTCGGTTCTATTTTTTTTTTTCAAAATTATTTTTAAATATACTTGTATTGTCTCTACAATTTCCTACCTTTCAGCGTTAACCCTTAGGGTTACCATGAGTTACCGTGGGGAGAAAAGATACTAACATGTCTTTTGTTACTTTCAGTAACATGTCAAGTTAAAATGGGCTTTTCAAAGACCAAGAATGTCTGAACTGAAGTTTGATTTTTAAACTTAAAACGCAATCTAGCAGATAAGTTACTTTCTTAATAATTCATCCGACATATATTTGACATGAAAGTTAAGTTCCAGAAGATTTATCCCTTGGTGGTAGATCGAGGGAAGGTTTGAGCTTACGCGTCTTTCGTCATCACTTGCGAATTTTCCAAAAGTTGAAGCAGTACTGAAAGATGGAGCTTGTAGTACGATTTAACGTGAAATTGATATACTTGTTAACAGTGGGATAGAAATTTATTTCAACGTAACATATTGCTAATTTTCTGAAATTGACATTGTACATGCATAATTTATTTGAATTTAGATTCCAATATTTTTCAGCTATGTTTATATTTACGAATGATCGTACTCTGTTAAATGGCAAATATTAAACAATAAATGGTTAAATAATTTTGTAATCTTAAGCAAAAAAAAAAAAAAACTGCTTTGATTTAATTTGGAACGCACCAATATTTAATCCGTATTCCTTATTCACAATATTCATTAAATAGAACGATTTTTTTTATAAATCATTGAATAACTTTGATAGTATAATAATATTTAACTACATTAAAATCCTTTGAGCTTTGAATATTCATTTAGAGTACGGGAACCAAAAAGTTCTTATCCCATACCTTTCTAAATATATATATATATATATAGTTTAAGTATGGAGCGCAAATTTAATAAAATAGTAATACATTCAAAAGAACAACTGTACATTCTTTCCGAAAAACGTTTGAAATTTTGTTAATCTCAAACTCTCATAAAGCGAGCAAAATAAATAGTCCTATATGAAAAAAAAAAAAAAAAAAAAAAAACACGGAGCCCTCCAAAGAACCCCCCCCCCCCTCCTTTAAAGTTTCTGAAATGGTTAGATACAGGAAAATGTGTATATTCCTAAGAAAAATCACTTTGCTCACACCAACCAATTATTTAGAAGTAAGTAACGCAGTATATTCTAAAAAATTAAACCATATGTTGAAAATTGTTTTTTTTTTTCTATTTAGTTTTATATTTTTAAGTTTAAATGCATGAACATATAAGTTATTAAATGATTTAGCAAGTTACCATTTATGCCCATTAAGGTATTTTTAATGTTTTCTAAAAATAAATAAGCAATAAATTGTGACTGCATCGATTACAATTCGCCATACATAAGGGCTATTTGAAAATGTAAATGCTAGGAAAGACTTAGTTAAATTGGGCATGCGTTTATTTGTTCATTTGTTTCTTAAAATTTGTGTAACAATTTTAGCTTAAAAATATTTCATATTCGATGTCGGAAATCATTAAAGTTTTATTAAATTGGAAAAGTGTAATGCTAAATAGAGGCGGATATAGTATTTCATTTTAGGGGGGGGGGGGTAATGCTCAAGAATGTAGTCTTACGTTCGGCAATTCACTTGAACTTAGGTTTCTTTAGATGTCAACAAAAGCATATTAATTAAACTTGATTAATAATTCAATGCATTAAAATGACCATGTGAAGTTGTATTATAACCTTTTTAGACCAGTATTCACATTGGACAAAACAATACAATAAATAAATACTACGAAAAAAAATTAAATGTTTTATGAACATGATACATTTAGATATTGATTAAACAGTAGCGTTATACTCGACACAGGACACACATCCATCTTGTATGCAGAAAAATACAATAAACCTCACTAAGTAATAATTAAAAATGCGGCGAGAATTTTTTAAATTAAATATTTTATGAATATAATTCGGACATTGATGAATACTCACCGATTATTTTCGATTGTGGAAAATCAGAGGCGAATGAAGTCGTCGCAGTCTCAGAGTCTGATACAAGAATATATTTCCATCGGTTTTGGATTCATTATTTTTACTTTCTTCTATATCTAATATATAGAAAAAAGTACTGGATTCGTGCAAATTTTCGAATTTCGAATTTCGACGGATTCGTACGTTTTGAGGTGTGCTGAGTCCATTTTGACTATTTTTGGAAAATGTCTGTGTGTGTGTGTGTGTGTGTCACGTCTGTATGTGACCAGTTTTTTGTGGCCGCTCTACAGCAAAAACTACCGCATGAAATCGAACGAAATTTGGTACACATATGTGCCACTATGTGAACTTGTGCCCATAGGTTTTTGGCACGAATTCCTCCAAGGGGGGTGGAGCAATGGGACGTTTTTTGAGTTACGCGTGCTTGCTATTCCTCAGGAAGTGACTGGCGGAATCAAACAAAATTTGGTCCATATGTTGCCATTAACAGGAACAGGCGCTGATTCAATTTTGGTGTCAATAACTCAAACGGGGGTTGAGCTATAGAACGTTTTTTGTCGTCAATTGTGACTGCTGTATCTCAAGAAATAATGAACGGAATGAAAGAAAAATTTATCGGCAAGTAGTCCTTAGTGGGTATAAGAGCTGATTTTATTTTGGTGTCAACAGCTAAAAAGGGGGTATCGCAATCGCCCGTTCTTTTTTTCCATTGTGAGTGCCCTTTCTCAAGAAGTAATGCTACGTTCTGGTTGAAATTTGGCATATATGTGAATCCATATGTAACCAGGCTTTGGTTCAATTTTGACGCCAATCGCTCCAAGAGGTGTTGTTTTTTTTTTTTTTTTTTGAATAAAAATAGTTTTATTAATGCAACAATAAGAAAGATAAATCGTAATAGATTGTCGTCTTCGTATTTCTCGTGATTTTAATGTATGGAAATGATCGGAATATTATCTCAATGATTTAAAATTTTTAACTGTTGCCATCCTATGTTTGTTAACAAATAAAATATTTGTAATTAATTCAAGCAAGGCTTTTAAAATAACTTTCAATTTTCGCTCTTTGCTTTGCTTTTGCAATAATTCAGACATTGAGATGATCGTCAAGTTTTTGCATGTGTAATTTTGTTTTTGTTGGGAATATTGCTTACTCGTCAAGCATGGGGAGGGATCAGAAAAAAAAAGAAAAATATAGAAAAAAGTTTTGTGATGGCCACAACATACACAGTTTTTTAACTTTTCAAAAAAGACAATGTTTTGTCATCCGAACGCTTCATTATTAGGGTTACAGGCGAATAATTTGGAATAGTCTTTTTTTCCTAACAAACGCGGCTTTTTTCAGCAGTTTTCGTCTAATACGATGGACTATTGAAGGACACCCTCGTGTTACGAGGTTTCGGGTAAACTAAAATTTTACATTTCTTGCTCGAAACTAAGTCCAAAACACTGATTTAACGAACTATTTGCAGCTACTTTAAAAGTAAATTCAGCAAGAACAAAAACGAAACTATGTAAAAATCACTACAGAAAAGAATAATCTACAGAGACTTTACATACAAAATATTGACTCATTACAATAACTATTGGCGATTAAATTTGTTCTATGAAAGCGATCGGACGGCAGACATTTCTTTCCATTATCCATGCGCCTGAAGACAGTTGCTGCGAAGAAGAGACTGTCTCAAGCAGAGCTAATTTACTGGCCAGATATAAAAAGAAAAGTGACATGTAATAATACCCCCAAAAACGGAATTTAAAAATTAATTACTCTCTCTTGTGGTTTTGGTTAGGTTTTCTTTTCTTTATTTTTCAAGCAGTCATTTTCACTACTCAAATGCAACGAACCTTATAACAGATTAAAAAGTGTTGTTACAGATTGAGGGGGGGGGGTAGAGAAGGGGGGTTTCACGTCTCCCATGACACCCCCTTTTTTTGCATTCACAACTTCATGTAATGCCCAAAAAGTTGAATTTAAAAAAAAAATTACTTTTTCTCATGGTTTCAACATTTTTTTATATTTTTTCAAGCAAACATTCAAAATTTTCCCCGCGGTTTGGGGAGGGGGGTCATGACCCCCCATGACCCTCTTCACTTGCATCCGCCACTGATGCTAAACAAGAGAGATGAACTCTAGAAATACAACTTTCCATTAAAAGGGAATCGTTAATAATGTAATAGGGTTGTTTATTTTGTAACTGATACTTTTAACAGTAGAACACAAATCAGATCTGTGTTTGTTAAACTTTTCATTACTCAAGAGCAGTGGATTTTTATGCGGAAAAAATAAAATTTATATATTGGGAAACAATTTACACGATATTGTAACTATTATAAATAAAATGAACGGTATCATACAAAAATGTGCCGATTATTAGACCCACTGCAAATTTGTTTGACACAGAAAGAAATTTTTCAAATTAAAGTAAATTCGAACGAAAGAGAAAAAAGAAATAGGTTATTATTACATAAATAAAAATGCATATAAACGTGAACTTTCTGATGTTAAAACATGTTCAGAAGAGGACCAATTGTTTAATTTATCTGAAAGGAGGACATTGTGATATTTAATGTCACATTTTTAATTTAAATGAGGGAACCAATTTAAAATAATATCAATGTTCTGTTATAGCTTTTGAATTGTCTCATGGGCAAGATATACTTCTTTTTTTTTTTTTGAAATTTGCCGATTTTTATAACGCACGTTCAAAATCAATGACATTATAAGGTAACGAAACAACACTATCACAATACACAGCTAATTTATACGCAACTTAATAGACTATAGCGAAAGTACTCTACCCAATAGTTTTTTTTTTAAAAGTAAAGTGTTTTACGAAACAGTAATAAGCAAAATATTTGCAATACTGGGTGTGACAAAAAACTGTCATGTCAAATCGCTGCTTCACTTGCAACACTGCTCGCTGTTCTTGAACAGAGAAACGAGAAATATTGAGCTTATAGCTCTGCTGATTGTGACCATAACCTATGAATTTGCCGAGACAGCTGCTGATGTAGTTTCGAAAGAGAATTTCATGGAAATTCCTGTTGCCTGCTGAGTTCTCTTTCGGGTCGATTGCTTCTATTTCTCGCCGGAGTTCACTGAGCATTTTAATGAACTTATCTCTAAAAGCTGAACTAGACATAAAGTTCCGAAGTTTCACGTAAAATGGACCGAATAATGGAGAATATTAAGATGTTACAGGAAGACTTGTTAAAATAAAACGAAATTGCGATTTAAAGAAAGAATAAAGCATAAATACTTATAGGAAAACAAAAGAAGCACATTTCAAAATTTCGACGCTAAGTGCATATTTAAACTCAAACGTTTTCAAGCAGTATCAACACATCTAACTTTGTCAGAAGAATCTAAGCATTTTTTTAGAAATTGTTTTCGATAGATTTAATCTCCCTTCAGTGGCGGCTCGTACCTTGAAAAAGTGAGAGGGCCAGATCATGGGTGCACTCACCTCCGCCCCTCCATCCTGGTTTTTGAAAAGAAAAATAATTAAAAAAAAAAGTATTTTTTGAGCAATCGCGATTGCTTATTGTTCTCACTTGACCGTTTTTGGCGTCCGTGCCTTTTTCAGCTTGGACCAGGCCTGCAGCACCACCGTCCACCGGCGGCGACGCGGCTGGTCCTGAGCACTGTCCCCCGAAATCCACTTTTGCTGGGCGGTGGCGTCCATGTCCCACACACACGAACGCCTACACAGACACACACACACGAACGCCTACACAGACACACACACGAACGCCTACACACACACACACGAACACCTACACGCACACGCACGTACACAACACTCACTCACACACATGCATACATACACTTACGCACCCACGCACCCACACACATGCGCCTACACAAACACACACGCTCGTGATTGCGAAAAACATAATTTGAATTCAAGATGCCAAAAATTCAAATTATTTTTTTTTAATATTTAAACTTTCTTATATTTTTTTGTTAAATTAATAAAGTTAACTTTATTTTCGCAACTAAATTAAAAACGTGAAGTAATAACGTTTAAGGTATATTCAAAACTAATATGAAAGTAATCTAAAATATAATGATTGCTTCTCTAAATTGTCGTTATAGTAAGCTAATTACTTGAATACAGAGTCAGGAAATGTGCAAACGGTCTAATCTTGTGCAAATGAAGGCTTCTTCCTTTATTGTTGTTTATTTTATTGTTTTTTGTTTTACATAGCCTGAATCACTTAAGAACATTCAAGCTATGTAAAATAAAGAGCATACAAGCAGGGTAACGGTCTCTGCGAATTCAGCTGTAAATATTGCATTGGTGTTCAATGCATTGGTGTTGAGGGGAAAAAACACACACGCGCGCAGATAACCCGCGACAACGTATAATCCGCACCTCATTAATTTTACTTTTTAACAGATAATCTGCGGATTATATGCAGGATAATACGGTACAATCCTTTTTTTTTAAATTTCAAGCATGTACGCACACACAAAAAAAAAGGAAAATAAAAGAAAAGTTATAAATTATTGTCTTCTGAAAAAGTGAGGGGGCTCGGGCCCCCTCTGGCCCCTCCCACGAGCCGCCACTGTCTCCCTTATATAGAAGTCCAACCAGTGAATGAACACACCCTAGTGAATGGTGAATGAATAGCTGATATATATATATATATATATATATATATATATATATATATATATATATACAGGGTGTCTCAAAAGGTCGTTTACAAACTTAACATGCTGGTCTGTCATATCATGATGAACAAGATTTACATAGGAACATGTGTTCGCAAACGCAATGCTGGCGCACTCCATGCACACAAAGTCAGACACTAACGGATGCACAACATGTCACATATATATTATACAAAGACGGTTTTATACAACATTTTAGTCTTTTAGGAAAGCTTAAAGCAGTTGCTAAAATTTGAGTCCTGCCAGCTCTCATAATCACGTTGCAACGACAACGCAGCGATCAGAGAAATCTTATCAGAATGGATCGTTATTACGACGGTCGGTACTTCGTTCGTTGCGACGGTGTCTGACAGTTAAAGGCAGCAAATTTCAACAACAGCTATAAGCCTTCCTTGAAAACTAAAATGTTGTGTAAAATCGTCTTTGTGTAATAAATATGCGACATGTTCTGCATCCGTTAGTGCCTGACTTGGTGTGCGTAGTGCGCCAGCATTGGGCTTGCGAACGTATGTTACTATGTAAATCTTGTTCATCATGATATGGCAGACCAGCATGTTAAGTTTGTAAACGACCTTTTGGGACACCCTGTATATTGTAATGTATGATCTGAATTTTGTTTTTCAGACAAATTGACAACAGTACTGTCGTGAGCAGGTAAACGGTAGTAATTGCAAAAGCTAATTTCCGAGATATTTGAAGAAACGCGTTTTAGATTCAATACTAACAATAAGGAAATGTTAGAATTAGAAGCTTTTTTCGTGCTTTTTTTTCTGATCGGAAACCAAATAAGCAAGCTTGTACAGCAAAGCTAACGTACAGTAGATGACAAAAATGCAAAATCATGAAAAGGGAAAAATTTGCAGTTACGGCCCTTTACCTGCACACAGCAGAGTAGCTAGCTACTTGCTATGCAATTCCAAAAAAAGACAACGATTAGAAAATCTTGTGTAAGTTTTCATGTAAGACATGTTCATTTACTGAGTTGTTGCACCGATATTGGTATAAAGTCGACAAAAGAAAAAAAAAGGCTGACTCACATAAAAGTTTTTCAAATTTTAAAAGTAATTATTCCTACTAATAAAATATTTTTAATGTCAGGTACTAAATGCTGTTTTTTAGAATGACAGGAATTTCTGAAAATGTAATTGTGCTTAAGATTTACTAATTTAGTAGCTAATTTACAGTTTTCCTGGCTGTTCGCAATGGATTTTCGAGTCCCCTTTGTCAGTCACAGAATATATAAAACATTCATAATGTGAACTCTTGAATCCCATTCGGACCCTTGTCGTCGTGGGGCCCCTCGAAATAGCGACAGTAACAAAATAGTAAATCTGCTATTTTGACTATTCCAGTTTATTTGTAATTTCTCGATTTTGACTTTTTACCCTTGCCTGTGGAATAGCTCTGATAAAAAATGAGAAAAAAATTATCTTTAATTTTATAGGTTATCGTCATCTAAAGGTTCAATATTTGCCTGTCGTAGGACATAACATTTCAATTGAATGGAGTTTCAAGACATACATGGATGCTTCAGCTACCAAATCGATTAACTCCACTTAAAAAAAAACATCATTTCTGCTTTAATAGTTACTAGCTGCGTTGTCCGGCTTTGCCCGGGCTACCTTGAAAATAAAAGTTGTGTCAAATGACGTATATTCAACAATCAGGCGTAAAAAATAAATTAAAAGAACATCATGATTTCCCTTCCAAACAATGACGACAGATATTAAAATACTTTTACAAAATTAGATCCAGAAAGATCGATTTAAAATGCGTAACCAAGGAAACACACACAAAAAAAAATAAGTTTAAGGAATTAAAATGCGAAAGAAAATGGTTCACAATTTGAATGGAATCGAGATTTCTTAAACTTGATTTAAAAAGGCTTGTAACTTTTTTTCCTTTCGAGATAAAAGCTTATTTTTTCGACCATAGGTCGAGTTAGATCAGTAAAAAAGATCGCTTTTTCCATTGGCGTCAAAAAGAAAGCTGTAGGACAATTCCTTCACTTTTTATTGATTTATTTAATGAAGAAAGTAGTGCCTGAATTTCAGCTAAGCCTAAAAAAATCGAGCTAAAAACGCAAATAACTTCCGCCGTAATAAAGTTAGAGCATTCAAACAAATTGCGTAGAACGCGAAAAATTCTACCCTTTCTAACGATATGTAATATTAATATGTGCAAGTAATTTTTCACCCCCCATATTTGAGAATTTATTTGAAAATTGGACGTAAATTGGAATAAAAAAAAAGAACTATTCATCGAATTTTATTCGAACTGGTCTGCAAAACTTTTCAGGACTTAAAGGAACAAATTGTGAAAATTTCAGCGCAATCGGCTGGGTAGTTCTCGAGTTTTGCGAGTTCAAACACACAGACGCATTTTGGGGACGTCATTTTATACTATGTAGAGATTAATTAATGCTTAGCATGCGAATTTATATTAAAGATTTGGTTTAGTATATTTCTGACCATGTGATGGCAGAAAATGTAACACGAGGTCCTATTTACTCCTATGTAAAACACTATCTTCTTCATCACTTTTCTCGACTTTTTATTTTATGGAGTTAATCGATTTGGCAAGTGAGGCATCCATACGTTGTTTTTGATTAAAATATCGAGACATTGTGCTTAAAAATGTTGCATCTGAAATATTTTCATCTCTTAATCATTGGTCAGTACCACCTTTAAGATCGGCTCTCTGACTTCAGATATGGCTTTTCAAAGCATTGTTACGCAGATCTACTGGTCTCTTCCGTAATGGTCGAAATTACGTGGTCACCGAAAAATAATTCGGAATATTGTTTTTCTTGAATAGATGTAGATGTGTCAGTTGTAACAACCGCTTGTGGTTGTAGATTGGTATTATTTTCGTCGGAAATTGTAAAACACGTATTATGCATTGGAAGAAGAGTTTCACGGAATTTTTTTCGTGCCCGAACTCAGGTCGAGCATTCCGAAATTGACGCATTTGCGTTGCTTAATCTGCATTCGGGTGTCAAAAGCAGGTAAAAAATTAAGATTTTACCTAATTTTAAAAAATTCGTTAATTTTATCCTTAAGGGTATAACAACATCGTAAATAAAGAAACAAAACGTGAAAACACACTGGAAGGTTTTTTGAGAAAGTATATTTTTAATTTTCAGGTATTTTTAAAAAAAATAAAATTGAAATACTTTGAGGTTATCTTCAAGCATTTTAATGCCTTTTTTTAATATTTTGATCATATTTTAATGATATAAACAAAATCTTATTTTTTTAAAAATTCGTATTCTTATGTAAGACTACTACGAACCTAGTAAAAATATCTCATAATGACGATAGTATAGGATGGTGGTGATCAAAGAGTCTTCAAAAAGTACATGGAACAGAAGTCAGAAGAGGAAACTGTATAACATGCGTAAGAGAGAAACTCTGCGCAAACGGAACTATTAAGGTTGGGGGGAAAATTTTAAAGTTACTGAAAAGCCCGGAAGATTTCAAGAAAATTTATGTGGAATATAGTCGAGGGACTAGAGAAATAGATAAAAATTGTAAAGAAAGTGAGACGAACTCGAGATCCGAAAGGATAATAAATAATACTGGCGTATGATCTTCAGGGTTAAAAGCAAAATATTTATTTTCCATTAAAAAGAAAAAAAAAGTCGGCGAACATGTATTCTGCAGGGAGAGATTTCTTCGAAATACATTCGGCAAAGTATACATCAATTCTGCAAATAGAAGAAAAATGCCTTATGTTTTCAAAGAAACAAAGAAATATCATAAAAAGGGTGGAAATATATAAAAATGTATGGTACGGCAGCTGAAATTCGTGTTATATCGTATGGTGGAAAATTTAAGGCAGTTCTGAGACACAAAATAATATTAATGTTCTAAGTGTTTTTGTGGGAAGATAAATTTTAGAGGCAAAAATTATTCATCATTTATCCATATCTTGAGACTGCAGAATATATGTGTTAAGTATTTTTCATTCTAAGTGATAAATGGTAGAAATAGCAAAGCCAGGACTTCATTTCAGTATTCTTGGTAAACTTTTAGCTTTTTTTTCGGCAATAGTGACAATAACATTACTTTCAAGAATTAATAGCGTCGTTTGACGTGTATATATATATATATATATATATATATATATATATATATATATATATATATATATATGTATGTATATATATATGTATATATATATATGTATGTATATATATATGTATGTATATATATATGTATATATATATATGTATGTATATATATATGTATATATATATATGTATGTATATATATATGTATATATATATGTATATATATATATATATATTCATGAATAAACAATCAATATAAATTGGAAATTGCAATAAGCGAAAACACACAAAAAAAAAAAAAAAAACACCAAAATGCAAGAACACAGAAACAACACCGAAATGAAAAAAGTGAACCAGGGACTGATACTTTCTCAAGGGGGAAGACCGGTCCCTAAATTCACAAGGCCCTTTCTGTTTAGCAAAAGGGAAGGTCCCAATAACTTGCTACCATCCCCGAGAGCCTTGAAGGAAAATCGAACATGAATAAATATTGGGACCTTCCCTCTTGATAAACAGAAAGGGCTTTGTGAACTTAGGGACCGGTCCTCACCTTGAAAAAGTATCGGTCCCTGGTTCACTTTTTTCATTTTGGTGTTGTTTTTGTGTTCTTGCATTTGGTGTTGTTTCCGTGTTCTTGCTTATTGCAATTTCGAATTTATATTGATTGTTTATTCATGAAAATGTTTGTACTGTTTTTGTTTCTCGCAACTTTGCGCTGGCACTACAGTACACTTTAGTGTTTATTTTTTCATTTTTCTTAAAATTTTTTTGAATTTATATTTAAAATGTTCTTAAAATGTATCTCATGTTATATATATATATATATATATATATATATGTGTGTGTGTGTAGAGAGAGAGATATTTAATTTTTAAAAACTGATTTAGCTTATGTTAAAAAAATGTGCTTGGTAGATGGGGAAAAGAGGCTTATTTAGTTCTGACTGAGTAAGTCATGTCTGCGAAATACAAGGTGCTTCTTGTAAGCTGCCCATTGAAGAAGGAATCTTATTATTTTACTGCAGAAACTTGAAGCGAACGAAGTGAATAATTAATATGTCTAGCGCATGTTCCGAGACAAATATTAAGTCTCTAAGGATAATATAGTGAGGGTGTTAACATTAATTAAATTAATAATCGGAAGCTATTCAAGAAACAGGGATTATTATTATCAGGGGGATTAATTAAAAATTACAAGCTACATAAGATTTCTCCTAATGCTAGATCAGCTTGAGTTTTATTCAGATGTTACACGATAGTTTTAAAATTTATTTGAATCAATAAATCCATCTCCTTGATTACCAATGATTACCTACCTTGATCCAATTTACAAGATAATCAGTTTAAGAATAGTGCTTCATAGTTTAAGATAATAATTCCATTTCATGGTTATTATTATTATATATTTTAGCAAAAATGTTCCTCTAACTTATCTATTTTTCTCTTCTGGGGTAAAGATCTGTAGTCAACAAGGAACAAAAGTATCTTCTGGTACTAAAGGGTTCAATATTTCCGCTATTAAGATCGATAATTTAAATACTTTTAAAACGCCCATCTTTCTATTTAATGTGGAGAAGTGAGTACAATTTCATTTTAATTGCTCTTTTAGTAATTTGTGACAATTCTTTTCCCTGTCCAAAGATTTATTTCAGCATGTTTGTTTTTTTATTCGAAATTTTTTCTCCATGTTTCGTTCTTTGAGTGATAACACCTCCTTTTTCTGTGGAATCATTTATGAACGTATTCAATTAGTATCAAAACCAATTCAATCCACTTTTTAAAATTTTACTGGAGAGAAAAAACACAATTAGGAATTGATATATTTTTCAAAGAAACCCGGATTTTCACAGCAGTTTTTGACCTGATTGAGTTTGCCCACCGAAAAGTGTCAAATTATAAATAAAACGACCTTAGAAAATTCAAGGATTAATTTGGTGTTGATACTAAATGCTTGATGTAGGAACTTGCATACGATGTAGATGGTTGGCGAATAGCCCATATGAACTGTAAAAATTCAAAATCCCTGAACCCCCCCCCCCCCCCGACTAATTACTAAATCTAATATGGACACGTATTGCTTTGAGCGCTTTTGTATTATACTCGAAAGTATTTATAACCATACACTAAGTCGATCTATTACGTGTATATTTCTATGTACGATAATGGGGTCGTTTCCAAAATTTTAAAAGTATTTTTTTCTGAAAGAGCATGCTTAAAAACATAGGATCTGACCATTTTTAAATACTTTATTTAAGTTTAATATTTAAAAAAAAATACTTCAATCGGTGCGGTTTTATTGTTTACACTGCTGTCGTGTGACGTTACAAATGATGAAATGCCATTCAATGTTGCCATTCATAGAACAAAATATTTAATTCGCATCTTTACTCATGTGTATTGGCAACGATATGGTTGATAGCAAGCGTAGAGCGCAATTTTAATTCGCTGCTTGATTATCATAACGTAGAAACGTAGTAGAAAGATGCGCCACAAATTGCATCATTTGTGACGTCATCAAGACAGCGCCTTGTTTGCAAAATCAGACATTTTAAAAAATTAAAAAAAAAACTGTTGGGAAAATGAAAGTATTTTCTGGGTCCATGTAATTATTTTTCTTATTCTATCCATTTCAATGACCAAAGGTAGTACTTTTGACTGAAGGAAACTATCCCATTATGACATGGTTTTTATAATATTCACTTTTAAATGCTTTGATTGTCAATTCTAAATAAAAATTTGCATGACACTTGGACTTACTAGGAAAACTGAGCGATTAAAAAAAAAACAGCAGGTTGGATTAGAAAAAAAAAGCGGCAATGATTGATGACGCTGAAGCTCACCATCTGTTGACTGCAATAATATAAAAAGTATCTAAAACATGAAGAGTATGCAGTAGCAAAAGAATAAAAAAACTAGAATTTTATAAAGAAAGGAAGCTACTTAAAAGTTCGTTTATACTTTGCTAGTACTAACATTTCTTTCATAAACTGAGCAGTACTACTTGGGTTTGTCGAGGTGTAGAAGCAAAGTAAAAAATAATTTCACTTGTTCTTACTTTGCTTCAGGTCAGTATCTAGTTCGTGCCACTATACCATTCGCTTCAGTACGCATTTACTTCTACGAATTATATTCCTGCAATTGATTGAGAAGAAAATATTCTGTTTTAATTATTAATCAGCTAGGGAAGAATTAAATTGGTCATACACGGTTGTTGAAGAATAGTACTTATACGTAGCTACTTGTTTGCACAACAATAATGTTTGTTCCAAAGGCATATGTGTAGACTTTTACTATAAGTTAAAGTAAGGACATAACTAAGTGGGATTTTATATTGCAGGTGGTATTGCTATTACGCATTTTTCTTTTCTTCTTCTTTGTTTTTTGTAATATAGTTTCTTTCTTAAATTTATCAGACTTTTGTCCTACTTTACAGGAAAAAAATATGTAAATAAATAAATAAATTAAAAAAAAGAAAAAAAAAGGAAATAACATCTAAGTTTAAAAAGAAGACAAAAAAAAGCATGGTTACTAATATAAACATGTTTCTATAACGAAATATAAAGTTAATTATTCATAGCCAGGTTTAGAAAAAGAAGAAAAAATGTAAGTAAGGTAACTGGAGGGAATGTGGATCGGTTCGTATGACCTGTATGTCTGACTTACACAATGATATGATGTATTATAGTTTTTATAAGAAATATATTTATACTCTAATGCAAATAAAAATACTTCATTACTTTGGCTTCCTTTTCACTTTTCAGTCTTTTTTACACACGCAGCAAACAGTTGACCTCGCAGCTGAAGTTCCAGATGAAACCCTTGAAATATTACTTTTCTTCCTTTGAAAAATTGAACTTGTATCGACGTTTACTTTGCTAACATTATTTTAAATAAATAACGAAAACACTTTTTTAGATAAGTAATTAAAGTTAAGTATTTATTCACAATAAAGTACCTTTTTCTCAAAGTTTTTGTGAGGAAATGCAAAGAGAAAAAGAAGTATTTTAAATCTTTTGAACTATTACTCAAGTTACTTAACAGAAAAATCGCTGCATGTGTACGAAAATCGCGCAGTGAAAAACTTAACAGCTTTTTGTAAAGCTATTACAGAGGACCTTTTGAACGAGTACTTACTTATTTTAGTAGATATAGTTGCTTTATTCTTTAGTTTTATAGAGTGCGAGAAGAAGACAAGTTTTCTGTAAAACTATTTCTGAGAAACCTGATCTAAACTTTTTGAAGAAGTGCGTACATAAATTAAAAGATATTCTCTCTTTTTGTGTAGTTTTACAGAAATTATTTACAGTGCCTTTGTATAAAGTATTTTTGAAATGAAAGAATGTGAGAATATGAGTAAGCATCTGAAAAAGTAATTTGTTTTATGGGTAAATCAATCAAAGTTATTCTTGTCAAAAAGTATTTCAATGAAAGTTTATAATATTTTGAACGCAATTTAAAAAAAGAAAATGCCCCGAAAAAAAATTAGCGAGAGTTATCCAGTTTTACCATTACGTGTATCGATCAATATAGTGACAATAGGGGTCATCTAGGCGACATTCAAGGGCTTATCACTCTTCAATTCCTTGACCGAACCCTCAATCTGATTTAAGTTTTTATAATCATCATTAAAATTGTACAGCAAATTTTCAATAAAATTGGAGATGGAAGGGTCGTTTTTTAAAAATAATAGATGATGTGAGATGGAATTGCCATAAAATCCTATTTTCAAAACAAATGCACATGATACAAATGTGGTTAGTTTTAAAAAACAAATTCCTGATCAATTTTCTTATGCCCACCCTATCGATTAAGAACGTTAGTTCTTAAGCTTCATATCTTTTCAATTAGCATTTCGAAAAATACGCTACAAATCTAACTTTTCATCATTAATACCAACTTACAATCTGAAATAGGGTCACGACATTTTTTTTTAGTGTTACGTTTTAGCAGAATTCACAATTGGCTGCACTTGAATGACTTCAGAACAGCATTTCATTTCAATTCAATTTCATTTCAGACATGCGATGATATAAATATATCAATGAAGCTTGGATATAGGTATTGCAGATATCCTGCTGTTTCGATGATTATTATTTCCTTTTTCTTTACTTATCAAAGTGAATATCTTTGAAAACTATTAAGTCCCACGTCCGGAGCACTCGGATCTCTCCTGCTAAAGCAATTTGTCTTCAAGAATTATTGTCAACCTGCTAGTTTTAATCGTTACTTATTTTAATCTTTTTTTGTTCGTACGAGATGAAGTTCACTCAATTTGTTTTCCATTACCGCTAAAGAAATGTACTGCTCGCTAAAGGTCTTAAATCAAAGTTAATCGAAAAACTTTTTTTCAAAGAAAAATAAATACAAAAATGGTGTAATGTAGTTAAAACGGAAAGACACTTTATAAAATTTATTTTTGAGTACTCTTGATGGAATTTAAACCTTGCTTTTGATTTAATATAAAGTGTGTTTTGTTTAGTCAAATGAAACTATTATTATAATCATTACTACTACTATTATTGTTTTTGAAAATGAATGTCCTAATTAAATTCAAGACGAAATAAAATTTTAATTTAATCTTTAAGTCACTCTATTTGCATCTTTTCAATCAATCCATCAGATTTCATCAAAACATTTATAAGCTTAACTAATTCCAGAAAAAATTTCTATAAAGTTCTGTATTCGTAATTAAATGAAGATTCATTTCAATTATTACTAATTCTAGACTTAGTTTAAAAAAATCATGCATACGAGAGTCAATGTAAAGCACAATACAATAACTTTATAGATCCACAATTACATAGAATGAACCACTACTATGCTGGACGTTTTTTCACATTTTGAGAACTAAAAATAACTAGTAGTAACTAGTAAGGATTTTAAATAAACCCTTATCTAGTTTAGAATTAAAAATAACAAGAAGTACAGTTAATAATAACTAGATAACTGGGTGTCCATAAATGATGTCACATTTTTTTTCAGCATTGTTTCCCATTCCCCTCTTTGTCATAAAGTTTTCACACCTTGCCCTTCCACCCTTCGTCACGTTTCGCGTTATTTCTCATTGACATGTCATTATTAAAAAATGCGTGATATCACACTTCTTCTTATACCCCTCCTTGTCACAATATCAGGAACCTCTCTCTCAACGCGTGACGTTATTTCCGAAAAGCCCCTGAAATAATTATTACAGTTATCTAAGGTAACCTTGAGCCACAAATTAACTATTTTAAACTGCCTCACTCATATTTTGATAGTTTTATTGCATTTGATGGCAAAAAACGGAAGAAACAGTCTAAAAGTAAATCATGGTGATCAAAAGTTAATAAATAATGAATATTAATTGCAGTAAAAATAAATTAATACCCTGACTAGTGGCTGTCCGGCCATTTAAGATAATTTTGAGCCACCTATTTTCATTGATAATATTGCATTTTGGCGACTTTAGTCACGGGCTTGACTTGGAAAAGAACAAATTGTGTTAAAACTTCAAAAATTGCTTCCAAACATTACCTTTAGAATTATAGAATCATACAATGCATTGTGTACAGTTCTATCAGCTTTTTAAACCAAAAAATAGAAAATTTATTTTATGACTTTGACGAGAGTGTACAGCAATGAACATTGTTTTTTTTTTTTTTTTTTTTTTTGCATTTAATATGCTAAAATTGTAAATGGTCCAAATTTAACAGGTATGCCTCAAATTTTGCCTTCACGACGCTATTGCGTTTGACAGTCTAGTTAGTAGTGAGAACATCACCCACCATGATTATTGCCCCTACTGACCATTGAACTTCTAACTATTCGGATTTTAGCGACTTCGTTTAATTAGAAACATGCGTATAATCAACGAAGAAATTGCCTTTCGTTTGTTTAACTGAATTCGTTATTTTGATAAATGCACAATATTTATAGTTAAAAAACAGTTTTTAACATCATATTTTACCGTGGTTTTATAACCGTTATTGTTAGAAACCTTTTTCATTGAAAAATAGTGCAGCATGATCTAACCATTATGCTTAAAATTTGTGTAGTGGAAATGTTTACACGAATATGCGTGCTATTCAAAAGTCCCAGGAATTTATATAATATTCAAAAACCAAAAAAAAAAAAAAAAAAAGAAAGTTTCACAGTTAAACATTGTTATATTTAATTTGGCAGTATGTACAACCAGAGGCGGATCCAGAAATTTTTGTAAAGAGGGGGGGGGGGGGGTAGAGTTTCAATGGCCAGCGTTATAACTCCAACATAAAAAAGAATCAGTGAAGCAGGGGTGCCCCCCCACAAACAAGGAGATGTGACACACACGTGGAGGAGGCCCACCTTCTCATATGTTGCGGAGTCCCCCCCCCCAAATAGGATTAAATTTTTTATCCTTTCAAATTACTCTCCCCCCCCTTCCTTCCTTAAATTTTGAGCAACTTGTGCCGTGTATCATATTCCTTCAAATTTTCACTTAAAGTCATATTTTTTAGTTAAACAAGCTGAACACGTTGTCGTAAACTTTGAATATATTTCTTTTGAAAATGAACAAAAATCTAGACCAATAGCCCAGTAACCGAACTCAGTCAATCCTTTGAAAAACGACATGCTGAGAAGATAGAACTAAGCAAAAAACGTTTAACATTGATTTCATGTACGATTTTTTCGGATCAAAAAATTGAAGTTCAGTAATAATCATAACAAAATTCATGCCACAGGGGGGGTCAGCTGACCCTTTGATTTTGACCCTTCCCTGAATAATCCTGTGTACAACTGAATGGATAATTTATAAAGTTGGGAAAAACCTAATCTAGAAGAATTGTAGAGGCTACACACATTCTAATCACAGTATTACAACACTGTCAAGTTAAGTTTAGTTTAGGTCAACGTTTGCCTCCAACTATCCACGCTATTTATGGCGAGTCTGCTTTGAACATTATTCTGCTATTGAAGTTCCACCAGTCTAAGCACGAAGTGTCGAGAATAAATTCTGTTTTAAGCAAACTACTTTGGTGTCATACTCATACTCATTCATGTGAAAGCTTGAAGAATCTGCGAAGTGTAGGAGAAACCGACTATTGAGACATATAACTTTGTAACTGCTCTCACTGCTCTCCGAAATTCCAGATGAAGCGCAAAAGGTGCTACTGTCTGCATCAGCATTTGAACATTGCTTCTATCAATGTAACTGGGATAATCATATGCATAAAGTAATATATTAAAAAAAAGTCTTAAAACTCTTAGAACAACTTGTATTTACCAAACACAAGAGATAAACAAACTTGAGCCTCTGTCATATCTCTTAAATATTTTTCGAATCTCGTGTTCTGGTTTCGAGTAATTTTTGTATCTTTAGTGTTCCAAGCACAGGCACGCACATGTACCGAAATGTGAAACATTTTGCTTGAAAACATAAAACAAATTTATGCTGTTGTGTTGTTGGTTTTCTATTTTGGAGACCCAAGCAAATTGTGCTTGGCAATGTAAGGATTAAGGCTGAAAGTTCCGAGTGAGAGGCACCCAACTAAGGAGGAGTCCGTCTTGTCCTCGACAGAGTAAAGCATACACCACAATGTGGGTACAGTGCTGGTAGGCTACAAAATCTTCGTACCCTTGGTAACCTCTAAAACTGACCACGGGACTTTCAGACCCACATATTTGACGAGCTGGTATGAGACTAAATCCGCCTTATAATACCTCCAAAATAAATACCGCCAAATATATACCTTAAAGGCTATAAAGTGTTGCGCGTGTGGTCTTTCTTTTTAATGTAAGCCTAAATTAAGCCATTTCAGTTAACATAATGATTCAATATTCCACCATTTTGACATTATCGCCTTTTTATACTTTTAATAATTTTACTTACTTAGTCGTTGCATTTAGCATGCAGTAATTTTTTCTTAGCTGTTTTTACTGATTTTCATTTATTCTCTGTTTATAAGTATTTTAAGTAGCATTTAGACGCTTATGGTACGAATGAATGCTTTCGCATTACGCTTATTAGTTACGGTGCAAAAATATTTTTTTGAACTTTACATGTATTACTGTGATACACATTTTTGCATATGAAGAGTTCAGGGAAGAGAGACGAACTGTCAGATTTTGGAGCGTTCGAGAAAATCGCGTTATGAAATTTAAAACCCAGTCTTTGTTCTTTGTGCAATAAACTTTTGGGTGATTATTTTTCCTTCATCTCTTTTCTTTCTTATCTGGCTAAATAAGGCAGCAAATTCCACTCTTCAAGCACCCAGTGATGCCATATTGAACTCAACTTAAGCAATAAATGATATTTGCCTTTTTTCTATGAGCTGTTAATGTTAAATGTGTAATCAACAGGAAATTTCGATAATTCGTTAACTTTAAGTCACACCATAACTACTGGTCGTTAAATTATTTTTTTAATGCAAAACATGTAGCGAAAATTTATGCGTTTTTCCCTATGGAAAAAATCAGAGCCAGGGAATATATTTTCATACTAGTTTTCCTCAAAAAATCCTCTTTCGTAAACATATGACCACAAATTCTAAGGGTTTTTTTTTGTTTACAAAATAGCATGTTGTATTGAAATAGCGAAATATACATGAGAGGGGGATTCGGGATGTATGCATTTGTAAATATTTCAAATATTCTTCACAGTTCTAAGATTAAGACAGAAGGGAATCGCGTGCTCTTGTTGGTTGAATCCTTAAACTACAACAAATGAAATATGCGAAGAATTTGAAATTGGAAATTCTATGAGCTTGATCAGCATCATTAATTGAAATCTTCCATTTGAATGGGATAGTCCTCCTTTATTCACATCAGTGCAGCTAAGGATGAAATAACTTTTCATTTGTTCCTGTTTTATTCACATTACGAATGGAATTTTCCAGTCTTTTATGATTTGACAAGGGCAGAATTAAAGACTGCTCAGAATAATATCGTTGAAACGTGAAAGCAAACTTTTGCTACTCAAATAACTTTTAATTCATTTCATATTGTTTTAACTTAAACTTACTTATATATATATGTCTACATGAAATACACCGTCAGCTCAGTCATTTCCAGTCGAGGACTGCAGTTTCGTGCTTATTAGCACTCATCAACCCGGCATATAAGCACGAAACTGCAGTCCTCGGCTGGAAATGACTGAGCTGGCGGTGTATTTCATGTATTTCTGCTTTAGCGATGGCTAATGGGCGGTAATTTACTGAACATACCTTGCCTTGCCTTCAATCTTCGAGTTGAACCGAATCATTGCTTCGGTCACTCGTCTGGTCTGCTAATTCTATATTAGCTACCAGTTTGTTTGGCACTCTTGGCTTCCTTAAGAGGTTTTCCATCTCCAGCTCAGTCACTTTCCTATGCCGGACTGATGAGTGCTAATAAGCACGAAACTGCAGTCCTCGGCTGGAAATGACTGAGCTGGCGGTGTATTTCATGCATTTCTGCTTTAGCCCTGGCTAATGGGCGGTAATTTACTGAATATATATATGTCTAGTTGAATGCTAAAACTATGGTGTGGCACACTCTTAAAGCTGAACACCTTGAAAATAAAGCATTAATCTCGTCGTTTAAATAATGCAAAATAGATCATACAAGAAATAGGATAAGCAATATTTTTTACGACGAGTGATTTTAGTAGCAGCGGCTGAAGGATGGATAAAGTGCACAATAGCATAACTTCAAAATTTTAATGTAAATTATACTTTATGACAGTTTTTAAAAACATTTTGTTTCCCCATATTAATGTAATAGTAAATCAGATACTAGATAAATCTATATTGCATTTGTTCTGTTGTGCGTAAACTTTAATTATTGTTGTGACATCCTATTAATATTAAATAATCACATATTAAATAATCACATTCGAAATAGACACAAACTTTTCGTACTTAAAACATTATATCTTGAATAGAATAGGTATCATGGTTTCAATGCTAAAGCTAATCCATGCGATTCCCAACTTAATCGCAACATCCCTGTAAACGTAAAAGAATTTTAAATGATCTGTATAAATGTCACCACTGTTACTTTTTTACAGAAACAAATCTGCTATCTGTAATATTTAATGATATTTTCCAATTTTCATACAGCTGTTAATATTTTTCATCGAAGTTCTTGTCATTGGTAACGTTGCTGCGATTTAAGCTTTTGTGTTACGTAATCCTTGCAGGTTTAAAGAATTTTGGAGTGCAGTTGCATTTGCAGCAGAGAAAATTATTACTACTAAATATGCAGAATGATTCGAAAAGAATGGTAAGGTTTCTAATGTGTATATTTGTAAGAGTAAAAATGGTACAAAAACCGTTTTTGTATACCTAAACCATTCTAAAGATGTTTTATGTGCACTTTTTCTGGCTAGTGCAAATTCAATTCAATTGTTTCAATCGAGGGATTTTTTTTTATTACAAAAATTCACTTCAGGTATTAAATAAAAGAAAATAAATTACAAAACATCAGTATAAAAAAAGAAAAAAGAATCATCATCATCCAAAGATCACATAAACCTAATATAAATAATAATGAAAAATATGTCAAAATTATGTGTACACGTAACTAAGTACACTCAACAAATATGTTATTGTATCCAAAGTACTTTGCCATAGAGCTAAGTGTAAACTTTTTTGGCCTGTTCTTAAAAAATCTCTACTCTTTATGCTTCTTAGTTCATAAGAGTTAATGCCTTTAAATATCATTTGTTTTGTACTAATAAGTGAAATATTTTTACGTTTCTAATGGGGTAAATATGAACCACTTAAGAGTAGGAGAACCTGTTCTTTTCATTGGTGAAAGGGGTGGAACTAGTATCCGGGGTAGGTGCTGCTATACTGCCGTGGGCGGGTAAAGAGCAGAAACTGAAAATGTTTCATTTTTGTCATCTATTGTACGTTAACTTTATTGTACGAGCTTGCTTATTTGGTTTTCTGAAAAAAATGGAAAATTCCAACATTTTTCTATGGTTAGTATTGAATCCAACACAAATTTCTCGGAATAATAAAATATGTTAGAAACTTATTTCTGAAAATACAGCCGTTTACCTGCACACGGCAGTATACAGCATAATTTAGAAAAAAAAAATCAATGAAATCTTACTAAGAGAAAGAGTTTTAAACGTGTTTCATTCAAAATTTTAAAAAGCTCACTTTGGTCACTTTGCTTCTTACTGCATCCTATCCAAACGAAAAAAGAAAAAAAAAAAACACATGGTGTGAGGTATGGTGTGGTAATTATAAAATGCTCTATAAGGCTAAGTCTCATCTCTCTTAATATCCATTCCGGCAAGTGAATAATAATAGAATCTATTCATTTTCGCTTAAATAATGACCTGTACATGAAATACAACGCCGGCCAATGAATGCAAACATATTAAATAAAATTGATTAACGCTCCAACGAGACTAGCTCCAATTATCATGCCTGTTTTCACGTCGGAGAAATCGGGTATTATCACGCTTTGCTAAATACAGAATTTTTCCATTCCACCCTCATACAACCAAACACTTGATTGATACCACCGCCTCCAGGTGGCAAACTGTAGCAATACTTAACGGTCGTTTATTGGAAGGTTGAAGAAAGACTCAATTTTTATTACGTGTTCTTATTATTTTGTCCTATATCTGTATATACTCCCAAAAGTTGAGCACAGATCGGTAAATAAATTGCTCACACTTAATCTTTTGAAACAATGGCAGCTTCTTCACTAAAGGATTTTCAGGTTTGGACTATGGAGACCATTCTTAAGGACCTTTTAGATCCCTGTGGCCCCACATGTGGAGGCTAGAGGATGCAACGGAAATATGAGACTGGTATGAGTAAAGTGAGATAAAACAACTGGGGGGGGGGGAGACCTTGATCTTTCATTCTCAAAATAAGAGTTTGAGAAACAGGTCTTTTTGGAGCCAACATGTTGCCAATTCAGGTTGGCTTTTAACAGTTAACATTTACCTTCCGCGCTCAACATTTGGCAGTGAGTCAGAGAATATATATATATATATATATATATATATATATATATATATATATATATATATATATATATATATATATATATATATATATATATATATATATATATATATTAGGGGGCCCTTATTTTTCAACTTTCGAAAAAGTTAGCTCCCAACCCCCTATTTTGTTCCAATGGACAAAAAAATGATGTGTTCAAAATATTAGCTCAATCGGAAAAGTTTAAGGGGTGCCGCAACAAGCATGAAATTATCAAATTTTCTCCAAAAAAGGAATTTTTCAAATCTTTTCAAGTTAAAAAAAAAAAGCATCTCGCATATTTACATTTTTGACGTACCTATATCTTCTTACAGGTGTTATTTTGCTCTAACTGGTTTTTCAGAGACTTTCTATGTCTTTCCCCCTTTTTCCTCTGACGTCTTTTGTGGTATCAAAGCTTTTTGACCAAGACACCATTCACTACTCATGACGCGTTCTTGCTACTGCAATTGTTTCTACATCAATCTTATGAAAATTTCCCTGTCAACTTTTTGAGTTATTTTTGTAGTCACACTTAATTTTATGAGTAATTTTTAAACTAATTAAAAATATAATTTGAGTATTATCATATATATCAGGATTAGGACCATGATAGTAAATATAATGTTTGTATTATTAATCAAATCCTATTTTTTTTCCCAAATGATTGGATAAACTTAAATTAACTCTATTTTTATTATGTGCTTCGTTTGATTATTTTCTAACTAAGTATAACCTTGTCTTTGTTCATTACCATCATTACCATTCCATCGTTTATTATTCCAATACATGAAACAAATCAATTGTCGAGCCGAGAACATGTTTCATTTTTACGGTAGTTTGCTGCTTTGATATGATAAAGACTGCTGCTTTTTAATCCCAAGTTTTAAATAGAGTCACAATACATATGATCTACATCTATTTAGAAGAAAATTTGATGAATTGTACAAAATAAGAGTTCCAATTGAAACATCTTTTAGGCGAACATCAGTCCTCTCTCTGTCCAGTATATCTCCCATCCCCCTTAACCGTTTCCCACCATCCCCTTCCGAAGAAGACCCCACATTTGGTCAGAGGTCAAAAGTCAAGCGGGGGGGGGGGGAGACGACCTTGGGTGAGCGTGGGAGCAGCTGCCCACAATAGAGCCCCTAGGGGCCTTAGCCCCCAAGAGTGCTGCTGGTAACTTGCGCCTGACTTTCGTGTCATTATCAACTCCGACTTGTAAAATGGCATCAACGTCTTCCGGTAGCTCATTAAACAAGTTGAGAAAAGATTTCTACATTGATCTTGTTGGCAACATTTCTAATCAAATTGTTGGAGCAAAGCTACCATCGAATAGACAAGTCTTGAGCGTCTTTTTTTACAATATAAAAGTTGTAAATATGACAAAAAAAGAAAGTGCAACATTAGTGATTCAAGAAGTATCTGTTTTTTGGCATAAGGCAAGAATTCCCACTAAAAGAACGGATCACTGCGTTGACAAGTTAGTCAAACTCCATGATGAATGGAAACATTTGCAGAAAAGTTTTTCGAGAACTTCAGGGAAAGGAAAAATGAGAAGAGATTCTTTTGAAGAAATTATGGACGATCTCTTCGATATTGCTCATGCAAATGCTTTAGAAGACATCAAAATTGAAGAAGATAGGAAATTTCTAATTCTTCAGCGCCAAAAAGGAAGACCGGGCTCCATGGTTGGTGTTGACCTAAAATTAACACAAAAAGAAGAAAGGAAATCAAAGAAAAACAGAACAGAAGTTGCCCGAAAGAAACGAACTTATGAAGAAATGGAACGACAATTAGTCGACACATCTTATGATATAGTTTCAAGCAACCCAAGCAGTGACGGTTTTGGCGACAGTAGCAGCCCTTCTTCTGTCATTGATAAACAATTACCAGAAACTGATATAGACACACTTGAGAGTACGGACAGTACGACTTACGCAGAAACTAGAGGTACATTGCATTTTTTTACTCCTCGTCTATCTGAAGTTTTTGATAGATGTAAAATCACAGATAGAAATGGAATTTACATACTGGTAGCTGCTGCAGAAGCATTTGGACTTGATACTAAAGACCTGATCATTAATCGAACTTCTCTTCAACGCCTCCGAAAGAAATTTAGAGAAGAAAGACATGCGGAAATTCAGAAAAAATTTAATTTAAATGATTGCCAAGAGCTTGTCTTACACTGGGATGGAAAATTGCTCCCAACACTTGCAGGAGTCGAAAAAACTGACAGACTGGCAATAATAGTAACTTTCCAAGGCAAGGAGCAAATGTTGGGAGTTCCTGAAATCCCATCCTCATCAGGAGAAGAACAAGCCATGGCTATTTATGAAGCAGTTGAAAAGTGGGGATTAAACGATAAAATTCAAGCACTTTGCTGTGATACAACAGCCAGCAACACAGGCCGAATAAATGGTGCCTGTATTAATCTAGAAAAATTGTTTGATCGTGATCTGCTGTACCTTCCTTGTCGTCATCACATTTTTGAGTTAGTTTTAAAGGGATGTTTTGACTCTCTAATGAGTGCAACTTCTGGTCCAGACATGCCACTTTTCAAAAGATTTAAAGAAACTTGGACAAAACTCGACAAAAAAAATTATACCACTGGTAGCAATGAAGTACCTCATGATATTCGTGCAACCATGCTCGAATTTCTTGATCAACACCTTTCAGCTCGGAAACAACAGCGCGATGATTACCGAGAACTGTTGGAATTAAGTATGATATTTCTTGGTGGGATTCCAAAGTGTGGAATATTATTTCGTAAGCCAGGAGCTGTAAGTCATGCTAGGTGGATGTCAAAGTCCATTTATGCACTCAAGATTTACTTATTTCAGGATCAGTTTCCCTTATCTGAAAGGGAGAAGAACTCTTTAAGAAGAATATGTATTTTTCTTGCTCGAGTCTACGTTCGATCTTGGTTTCTCTCCCCGGAAGCAGTTAAAGCTCCATATCACGATTTCCTATTTATGCGTCAACTGATCGATTACCAGGATATTGATACAGAAATCAGTATTGTTGCTGTCAAAAAATTTTCAAAACATCTCTGGTACTTAGCTCCTGAAACTATGGCTCTATCCTTATTTGATGATAATGTTCCAACCTCGGTTAAGAGAAACATGGCACAAATTATGTTGGAAGCAGATAAAGATGAAGAATCGCAAGAAGCAGAAAACCAACAAAAGAGATACATTCCACATCAAAACAATTTTTCTAAGTTTATTAACAACGAATTTTCATCTTTTGTGACACCTGTTACAAAACATTTCCTCACCCGATTTTCTGTAAGTTCTGATTTTCTCAACAAAGACCCTTCAACTTGGAAAGATGACCCTGGTTACACAAGTGGAAAGGAAAAACTTGATAAAATAATTGTTGTGAATGATGCTGCAGAAAGAGGGGTCAAACTAATTCAGGAATACAACAATATTCTTACAAAAGATGAAAATGAAAAACAATTTGTTTTACAAATTGTTGCTGAAGATCGCAAAAGATACCCTACTGCTACTAAATCCTCACTTAGGAAAAAATAATGTTGAACATTCGCTTGTTCCCGCTGTGTTTTGGTTCTGTAGAAATTGTTTGTCATAATAAAATGTATTTATCCTCTAAAAGCTGTTGTGTTAGTAAAGAAAAATTAAATATTGTTAAAAAAGCACGAGATTTCTAGGATTTGCTGAACTTCAAGTCGTTTGCGGCACCCCTAGAAATTGTCCAAATGAAGAGAAATTTTACACAGCCTGCTTTATTATTCATTGGAACAAGATAAGAGGTTGGGAGCAATAAAATTTTAACTTTTGAAAAATACCCTATAGCTAAGGGCCACCCTAATATATATATATATATATATATATATATATATATATATATGTACACAGTGTTCCGTTTTAACGAGCAAGACCGCTATTTTTGAAACCGTTAGTCCTAGATGCATACTTCCAATTGCAAAAACGTTCAAAATCAGATGCTAGGTTAAGAGTTTGTAAGTTAGAAGCAAAAATAAAAATGAGTTAAAAAATACGAAATTTAACTTTTTATACGGGCCATAGGTCCCCTAACTTATATTCAGGGAAATAATCTCCACTGAAAAGTAATTTCAACACAAAAAGTTTGACATTAGTACCACCAATATTCACCGAGATATGAAACGCCGCTTTTTGACACTTACACCCCTTAACACTTGCCGTCAATAACACCTTTTAAGGGAAAATATTGCAGTTAAGAGGGGTTTAAAATTATATGCGTACATAGAGTGTGGTTTTTCTAATTGCTTGAGGTTTTGTAGTGTGTTCTTGTGTATCATGGCATAACATTTGAATTTATTTTTTAATAGCAATGAAAAATATAAATACTTTGTTTTTTTACTTCGATAACCTGTCGTTCTTCTGAAAGGGTGATTAGTTCCAATCTCATCTTCTACATGGTCTCTTAAAACTTTGAACTCTAATATCTCCTACAGTTTTGGTCGCACAAATGTCAAATTTTTTGTTTTAGCAATACTTTTCAATATAGAGAATTTCCCTAAGTATAAGTTAGGGGACCTAGGGCCCGTATGAAAATTTAAATTTTGTATTTTTGGATTCATTTGCATTTTTGCTTCAAACTTTCAATATCTTAACTCTGCATCTGGTTTTGCACATTTTTGCAGTTGGAAGTATGCATCTAAGACTAACGGTTGCGTAAATAGAGGTCTTTGCAGGTTAAAATGAAACACCCTGTAACGACATTTAAATCTTTGCTCAATACCTGATTTTTTACATTTTTTTTTGTATTACACTTGAGGTTTAAATTAGGAGAAACATTCAAGTTTTAAAATTTATCTAACGAATCTTTTATTTACCTAAAAAGAGCAAATGCTCTTGCTTGAGGAATGCAATTTCCTTATTAATCTTCAAAGGAAATAAAAAGTCAAAGTTAAAAAAGCTCGAATTTAGATTTGGAAAAACAAATGCTAGTAAAAAGTATTCAAACGATCTCGCTTTAAATTATACCACTTTTATAGAATCATCGGCAAAGGATAAAAGTAATGAGTTCACTTTGATGTATTTCGAGTGAGGTTGTTTTTATTCCTAAAAGGAGCTAGATGCTTCGAAAGGAAATTGGAAAGAAATTGAACGAAACTCATTTGGGATGTAAAAAAAAAGAAGAGAAATAAATAGTGATTAAAAAGTAGAAATTCGACAATGATTCCTTGATAAAAAAAAATGCACTAAAGGGAACAGAAAGCTTTTGACGTAATCCTTAATAGCTTTTAAAGAAAAGTTTGATTTAAACCAGTAGAAGAAATAAGAAGGGTGAAATACCAGTAACTCTTGGAACAATGCTGGTTATATAAACGTAAAAACATATCTGCAATGAGATTGAAATGTCATTAAAGTAGTCTTTTCCTTCGGGTTTTAACGAGATCGCAAAGCAAACAATTTCCCCAGGTGCTTTTGCTGTAAGCAGCGATACAGCATGGGAAATTAATTTCAAGGAGGATTTTAACGTATTTTTAAAACTGTGATTTAAATTGGTTCTTAGTCAGTTTCCTTTTGCGCCAATCTTATTTGGTGTTTGAATATTTTTCAAGGTTGAAGGTGATTTAATCGAAAGATGGTTGTCCTGTCCATGCAACCAAATAGGGCATTTTTTTTTTTTCGTTTTAGCCTACTTTAAAAGAATAAAAAACCGCATTGTTTGATTAAAAAAAAACTTACGATTTTTTCCATAGGAAGTTTTTTTTAAACTTAAAACTTAAATTTTACCACAACGTAAGTATAATGTAAAGCAGCGTCTATGAAATTTTTTTTCACCATTCTAATCATTAATAATAAAAACATTAACTGGTAAAATGAATATCAGTTTGCTGCTAAAAAAATAACACATGTGAGACTTTTTTCTTTCTTTCTAATATTTTCTGGTGCATACGAATTAGAAAGAATACAACTAGCGATTGTAAATTCAAATGTTAAAAGCACTTAGAGAGAAATCAAATACAGACTCAAGAGTCTTCATGCTACCAGGAGCTTACGTACAGCTACATTGAAGTACTGCAAAATACTATAAGATTAACTTACTAAGATTGCTTCATTCTTTTACAGCCAAACTGAATTTTATTTCATCTATTAGTAGTTTCAATAATATTGTTTGGATTTGTAAACATATTTCTCACACAAATCGTATTCCCGGAGTGTTTTTTGTATCTCTTTCCCTTACTTCAAATCTTGAGTTTATCTCTAATAGCACTGGGCGATATCAGAATTTTAATACCGCGATATATCGCTCTCCAAATATCGATATTTTCAATACATCGATATATTTTTAGGGGGGGGGAGGGGTACAAAGGATCGAAAAACAACAAAAAACATTTCCAAATATAATATTATTTCTCTAATTCAAAACTTTCCTGGAGGGGGGGGGATGAGGGCGTGCTCAATGGTATAGCAGAATGCATGACAATGCATAACTCAATGCATGCAACGAAAAAGTTTTAAATATTCAATTCAATATTTTGTTTAAATCTTTCAATTTCAGCAGTCTCAATAATTTGAATGTACTTTGAACTATATTTCATATTGATGTCTTAAATAGTTTGTTTTTAGTCATTTAATATAGTTAATATCGATATATGACGATATATCGGTATATCGCCCAGCCCTAATTTCTATTGATAATGAAGCTGAAAGTGTCTCTGTCTGGATCTTTGTCCGGATCTCTATGACACTCATAACGCCTAGACCGTTCGGTCGATTTTTTTGACATTTGGCATAAAATTAGTTTGTAGCATGGGGGTAAGCGCCTTAAAGCGATTTTTCAAAAATTCGATTTTGTTCTTTTTCTATTCCAATTTTAAAAACTTTTTACCGATCAAATTATCATTACATGGACGAGGAAATTACCAACTCATCATAACGTGGAACTGTAACATGGGCGAGAAAGTTAACGTAGCAAACTGACGAGAAATTAATCATCCATTATTTGTAACTATACAGGCTAAACAAATAAACTTTTACTTTTCTGCTACGGGCAATGACCTGCGGGTACCGCTAGTATGTTTATAAAATAGGATGTTATTATTCCACAATTTTTGCTGGCAATTAAGTTTAAAACAATTCTTACTGCAATCAAATGTTACGCAATTTCGTTTAAAAGATATAAACTGACCTTACATTTGGATATCAGTAAAAAACCCGAAACACAAAACGAGTACTCCAAATTAAAATGACATTTTCCTGATTTGAATTTAAGAAAATTATAAAATGCGCTAGGGATTTTCGATCTTAAGTTTCTTTACGTTTGATTTCTACACTAAAAGTCTTTGAAATCCACCGCAGTTCTAAACTGAATTAATTCGACATTACTCTACCAGAAAACTATCCATCTTTTCTTCAATGAATCAGCTTTTGCAATCTTTTCCCCATTATGCATTCCTGCAGTAATAATAAAGGATGCTTCATCAATTTCTGTACGAGCCATTTTGACACCAAGATCTGTCAATAAAGTTGAGTAATAGCTTATAAAACATTTTTTGAATGTTTTTCCCGCCATAGCAGACTGATAACTGATAAAAGCGTAGAGTTGAGTACATAAAGAATTTTACGGATGTTTATGGATACATATTAACAGAAGGCATCATTGAGTTGCAGAGAATGATCTTATTAGAAACGACAAGAAGTTCTGTCTAGAACTAGACGAGCCCGTATACACATACTACTTTCTAGTACCTGATCAATATTCTCAAAAATAGCTAAAATCGCAAATGTTTTCAAGCATATTTTTAAAATACTTTAGGCTGATTCCTAGGAATAAAATATTCCTCACTCATTAAAAAAAAAGAACAAATAAAATAGCAGCAACTTTTAAACAAAGCAGCTAAAACACTTTTTTCCTTTAAAAAAATCTTTAACAGCTTTCAAAACGAAAAAATAATTAAAATTAATAAGCTCATTAAAATAAATACAGCATATCAAAAAAAAAAAAAAAATCTTTTTCCCCTGTAGCCAAAAACAATTTTTTAAATGAATTAATGCACTTACCAAAATAAATAAAAACAATAAAATGTCAACCTAAAGAAACAATTTTCATTGTCAAAAAAAAAATCGTCTGCGCATATCTTTATGTAGAAATATAAATGACTTCAAGTTTATTCGTCGAAAACTGAATACCTAAATTAAAACTTTAGCGTAAAAATAAAAACAAGTCCGATCAACAATAATTATTTCACAGTCAAAACCATAGCTGCGGAGTCGTAGTCAATTTCATTTTGGGGTAAAGGAGTCGGAGTCGAATATCTAAGTCATTTGTCCTCCGTGTATAAATGTTTGCCAAAGCTACGAAGTCAGAGTCGAAGTCGGGAAGTGGGAGTCCGATTAATTGTCGGGCACAGGAGTCGGAGTCCAGTGCCACTAAATTCTCGGAGTCAGTCTGGAGTTCGGCGTTAAGAGCTATTTCCAACAAAATTTGTTTGAAGTAAATCCGCCTTCAAGTACGGATTCTACATTGACTTTCAGTTTCCCCGTAGGCGCTAATGTTAAGGGATTTGAACTGTTCAAAATTGAACGGAAAATTGTTCAAATCAAAAAGATATTTTATATACAAGTTTTTCATCAAAAGCTTTTTCCTACAAAGTTTGTTTGAAGCAAATTCGCCTCACAGTTCGGAATTGCCTTGAATTTCCCCGTAGACGCTAATGTTGTTTTTTTTTGAACTGTTCAAAATTGAACAAAAATAGTTCAAATCAAAAAGTGAAATATGGGAATGAGGTGTCCTCGCCGAGATCTTTCGAACAAAAAAAAGTTTTTTCGAATCGGACAATTCATTCAAAAGTTATTAGGGGGGGGGGCAGACAGACAGGCAGACCGACAGACATTTTACCCCATCTCAATACCCTTCTTTCCAATTTTTAATTTTTCAATATTTATTTAATTATTTTATATATTTTTGACTTTTTTTTTGTTTTTCGCGATATTTTTAAGATGCATTAAGCCTTCTTTCATGCTTTTTTTCTTCTTTTTCTGACTTTTACTGGGAAAGTAGGCTAATAACATGGTATGAAACATGTATTTTTGTAAAATGTGTGTTGTACAAGGAAACGACTTGTTGTGAGGAAGTGACTTCTAGAAAGAACCATTGATTTTAGATGTTTGAAAGCGGAACATTAAGGTGATTTTTGATAATTTCGTGTAAATGAAAAAGCACTTCCCTGCTTCAGATGTATTTGGTGTAAAGTAAGAAAAGCAACGTTAAAAAAAGCACAAATTACCTTTTTTTTTCTTTTTTTTAACGTTGTTTTTCCTACTTTACTGTTCAGCACAAAGGTATTTATTTATCTTATGTATTTGGTGTATTTAGCACTATAACACCAACAAAAGTGGTTGAAAAGATGTCAGGGTGTAAATATGAGAAAAACGAAATCGAGTAAGTGCAGTGCAGAATTACAAGATCTAGTTGTCACGTGGGTTTTTTCTACCAGTCATTTTAGGGCAAAGTGATTTAATCAATTAAGTGAAGGTAAGTGCTGAGTAAAGTTGAGAGATGGTTCGTTAGGAGTTAATACTATTGTACCGTATCTTTGCTGTCAAGACGTACGCATACCTCGTCTCCTAAAAAAAAAAACATACAATTTTTTGTCTTGCATTTTCATTCTGTAATATGTCTGAAAACGAACAAGCAGATCTTAACAGCTTGCAACCGCAAATTACGCAGTTGATATTGCAGGTTGAGAAATTATCTCAAGAGAGGGGTCGCTCGCCTTACAGAAAGCGGTCTAACTCCCGTGATAGAAATGGCAGCAGAAGCGGGCTACATACTAGGGGCAATCCAGATTTTTGTTTCTACCCCAATCGTTTTGGTCCAAAAGCAAACAAATACAGACAACCTTGTGCATTCTCTCTCTCTCTCCAAAAAAAAAAAAAAAAAAACCAGTGAGTACTACCACTCGCGATCGGGGTGGTAGCGAGATGTGTTTGGTAAAAACCACAAATCGACTCTGCTGTGTTTTTGATCAGAGTTCGAACACTAAGTTTCTTATAGATACGGGTAGTGATGTTTCGTGGATTCCCACCAAGGGTAATCGGCAAAATTGTCAAAATTCTTTTCAGTTGTTTGCTGCAAATCATTCAAAGATAAAAACATATAGTAGAAAACTGCTGCAATAACGTTTAGGTCTTAGACGTGCATTCAAATGGCACTTCATTATAGCAGATGTTTCTATGTCCATTAACGGAGTAGACTTTTTGACACATTTTAATTTATTGGTCGACCTAATACGCAAACGATTAATTGACGGTATAACCAAATTAGGTTCCCGCGGAAGTCTTGACTTTAACCAACAGACTGCAGTTAAAGTAATAGTGGAAAATTCTATTTATCATGTTGTTTTAGGTAAATATCCAGATACAACTACGCCTAACCCAAAATTTAAGTGTGTTAAACATTCCACAGAACATCACGTAGAAACAGTTGTTCCGCCCGTGCATAGTCGCCCTAGGCGTATGCACCCTAAACTGTTAGACACTGTCAAAAAAAATTCGAATTCATGATTGAAAAAGGTATTTGTCGACCTTCAAAAAGTCCTTGGTCGTCTCCATTGCATGTTGTCAACAAAACATCACGCGGAATACGTCCCGTTGGGGATTATCGAAGGCTAAATGCAAAAACTGTCCCGGACAGGTATCCTATTCCACATTTTTAGGATTTTTCTTCTTCATTGTATGAAAAAAAAATTCTGAACTTGATATTTTTCGTGTTTATCATGCAATTCCAGTTCATGAAGAGGACATCGAAAAAGCGGCAATAACTACTCCGTTTGACTTTTTTGAATTCCCTTTCTTAAACTTCGGGCTTTGTAATGCGGCACAATCTTTCCAACGCTTTATTAACGAGGTTTTGAGAGACTTGGATTTTTGTTTTGCATACCTTGATGACATTCTGGTATTTTCAAAAACACTAGACGAGCACGTTCGACACCTGGATAAAATTTTTAAAGACTTAATGAGTATGAAATTCAGTTAAACACTTCAAAATATATCCTAGGGGTATCTGAGTCGTCATTTTTGGGTCATTTAATTTCATGCAAAGGAATAAAACCTTTACCAGAGAAAGTGCAAGTAGTTTTGGATTATAAGGAACCAAAAACTAAAGGAACTGCGCGCATTTTTAGGTCTAATAAACTTTTATCGTAGATTCTTTCCAAAGGCAGCTAAGAAGCAAGCTATTTTAAATGAATACCTTAAGAATACATAAAAAATATAGCTCTCCGACGAAGCCAGGATTGCTTTCAATGAATGTAGACAACAGTTAGCTGAAGTAACCTTGTTGGCTCATCCATCAAACAATGCTCAACTTGTTTTATGTATGGGTGCCGCTGATTTCGCGATAGGAGGTTCTCTTAACCCAGTAATCGATGGCGGTCCTCAGTCTCTTGGTTTCTTTCCTCGAAAACTTTCCGACACAGAAAACCACTATAGTACATACGATCGAGAATTGTTGGCCATTTTTGCGGGGATAAAACATTTTCGGTACATGTTAGAGGGAAGACAGTTTCCTGTATATACTGATCATAAGCGTCTCACTTTTGCATTTCGACAGAAATCTGAAAAATCCTCACCTAGGTAAAACAGGCAACTAGATTACATTGCGCAATTCACAACAGATATCCGTTTTGTTAAGAGGTCTGAAAATATTGCTGCTGATACTCTCTCTCGGTTATCAGTTTTAGATACTCCCTCTAATGTCGAGTTTTCTACTGAGCTAGAAAAGGCATACATGTTTCCTGCCTTAAGAGTCAGCCAGATAAATCTTCCTTCTTCGACGGACTTTGTCACTATCGCAGCAGAACAAAAGTTGGATACAGAGTTACAGAAACTTCTTGTTTGTACGGCACCGGAAAATAGCCTCAACCTACAGCCCATGAAGCTTGGCCAGGGCACAACTCTATATTGCGATGTGCGATATTCAAGCATTTGTCCGTGCGTCCCAGTGAAGTTCCGCAGAGAAGTTTTCTTGAACTTTCACCGCTTGTCACACCCAGGCATTAGAGCTTCGCGTAAACTCCTGTAGAAGCGTTTCGTTTGGCCCGGGATGCACAAGGACATAGCGAAATGGACTCGTGCTTGTATTCAGTGCCAGAGGTCTAAGGTGCACCGATATACAGTTACTCCTCTGTAAAGCTTCAATCTGCCTTCACAACGGTTTAGCCACGTCCACGTCGACCTCGTTGGACCACTCACTCCTTCGAATGGATACCGTTACTTGTTAACATGTGTTGATCGCTATACACGTTGGCCAGAAGCCGTTCCTTTGGTTGATATTCCTGCAGACACAGTAGCACGACAGTTTTACAGAACGTGGATCTGTCGGTTTGGAGTTCTAGATTTCATCACTACGGACCAAGGTAGACAGTTCGAATCCGAATTCTTTACGTCTCTTACAAAGTTCCTGGGAATCTACAAGATTCGGACATCACTCTACCATCCGTCTTCCAATGGACTGGCGGAAAGATTCCACCGTTCCTTCAAGAAGTAGTTACTCTGTCACACTTCGAATCATTGGGTGAGGTGCTGTCTACAGTGCTTTTGGGACTCCGAACAGCTTGTAAAGCTGACCTTTCTGCAACCGCTGCCGAAATGGTATACGGCTCATCTTTGTGTCTTCCAGGAAAGTTTTTCAAGCCCATGGACACCAGCATAGTCCTCGACCCTACCCAGTTTGTACACAAGCTGAGAGACTGTATGTCCCCTTTACAGCCAATCCCAACTAGTGCTCACGGCAAACGCAGTGTGTATGTGCAGAAGGACTTGTTGACGTCTACTCATGTGTTTCTTCGGATAGACTCCCTACGAAAGTCTTTGGAGAAAACCCATTCCGGTCCTCATGAAGTGGTGTCTAGACAGGAAAAGGCTTTTCGCATTAAAATTAACAACAAAGATGCAGTTGTAAGTATCGATCGGCTAAAACCTACTTTCCTTTGCGTTCCGGATACTATATCAACCCCATCACCTCCAGTACAATCTGAAAGATTGGCTCCGGCATCCTTGGAACAACCTGCTAGTGCTCCATCAAAAACCACCCAAGAGCTTTACACCACGCGATCAGGGCGTCGTGTCCGGTTCCAGAAGTATTTATGAAACGTATTGTTGTCGCTGGAGGGGGAGTTACTGTGGGGACTCCAGGTCAATGGGACTCCAGGACTCATCTCAGTCTTTTACAACTCCAGATAACCAGCGGTAATCGGCAGAGAACAGCGCGCGCTACTCAACTCGGCTCTGCGGAGAAGCGAGCGAAGATAACACACGTGCATTCAGTCGAAGCGGAGTTCTCTTGGAGCGTGTGCGGTGTGTGTTCGCTCGACAACGAGCTTCTCTAAATGTTACTTTTTAACCTTTTAAATCTTTAATCTTTTAGTAGCCTTTTGCTCGTTTTAATGTTTATGTAGTTTTAGCACCAATAAATGTTATTTTAAAGGAATAGCATCACACGTCCTTAGGTGTTTCTCATTCAGTAATAGTTTCACATATCACAAAGTTAAAACTGAACGAGTCACTGAAAGCAGATCCCGTCGGCAATGTGGCAGAAAACGCATTACTATTCATTTTACCGACCGTAGAATGAGGGATATGCGCTTTTTCTGATAGTAAATCCTCTCTTAAAAGCAGCATTGGAATAGCTCCCCCAGGCGGGGTGCGATGCCGCCTGGAGGAGACAAGGTAAAAGAAACTTTTATCGACGAAAATGTCAAAAGTGGAGTCATCGAAGAATTATACCTATAAAACCCTAAACTGATCAAAATAATAAAATAATATTATTTGCTAATTACACCTCTTACAAATAGTACTTACACAATTTCAGTCCTCAACAGTTATTTTTTGGCTTGTTTTGCTCGTTGTAGGCGGTTTTTCTTAGCCTTGGTGTGGAGTGGTTTTCTGACGCGTCGGTGACCCATTAGTTCTTCTTCGACCAATCGCCTCTGGATTGGAAATTTTAATACCCTGTTCATTCAGTATCATCGTAGTAAGACAGGCTACACTCCATTTGCAATTTTTGAAGACACTACACTGCTCAAAACAATTAAAGGTTATTGCGCTTTTGGGTTGATCTTGAACCTGGAGAACTTTTTAGATGATTGATACATTGTCGATAGGCGAAGTAAACTATGTGAGACAAAAATTACATTTGTTTGGAAGAAAAAATATTTTTCAAACTTTTGGGTACAATATGGAAAAAAAAACGCACTTTGTGCAATTGAGAAAAACAAATAAAAAAGAGGGTTTCCATAAAAGAAAATTGCTTTTAGTAGGGGATATGGTAACCCCTGACGGCCAGCAATGTAAAACACCTCTAAGGCATTGAATCAATGAGGCTATTAATGTGGGGCTGGGATATTCTGCTCCACTCCTCCTAAAGGGCTCTTACCAGCTCTTGGAGAGTTTGTGGAGGTGGTAGGCATCTAGAGACTCGTTGCCTAGAATGTCCCAAACATGCTTTATTGCGTTCCTATTTGGAGAACACGCTGACTATTCCCTTCGTATGATTCCTTTCTCCAAAAGGAAATCATTCATCAAGTTAGAACGATGTAGTCTGCAATTAACATGAATTCACCTCAAATTGCTACAAGGTAAGGAGCTGCAATAGGTCTGACGATCTCATCTCTACTTTGACGACCCGTCAGAGTTCCATTCGGAATGACATGCAGATCGGTGCATCCATCAATGGAGATGCCATCGCACCACCACCACCAAAACTGGTACTTCCGTGCACGAACACTGGATTATTTCTAATGTCACGCTCCCTTTAGATGAAAATACACAATAATCAGGATGAAGACAAGAACGGGAGTTGTCCGAGAAACGAATACTGCTCCATTCATTTCTTCTCCAACTCAGATGCTATGTTACCCACTTCCTGCAGCGCGACGATGCCTCACAGCTAATGTGACACACACCATTAGCAGACGAGCATACAGCGTGAAGGCGATTTTGGACAGTTCGTGTCGAAATTGTGGTGCCAGTACCCGAGCGAAGGTGTCGTTGTAGTGAAGTGGCATTCATACTTCGGTGCCTTCGAGCCGTAAAAGCTAAACAACGGCTTTCATCGAGCACAAGCTGCTGTAAAAAAATTAATTATAAGTGTTACTTGGGTATTGACAATAGCAGACACCACAACTTTTATTGAGACATTTCTAAAATACTGAATATGACCTCATAGAAACAGCTCTTGTTTCTCAATGGAAACTAAAACAGGAATAACCTAATTTTGATCTAACCTGTTTGATGACTCAGACTGGTAGTATTGCCACTTAAAAAAAAAAAAAAACAATAATAATGATACCATTAGCAATGTAGACTTTAAAAAAATGTGGTTCGTTGTTGATTTCTTCAAAAAATGAGCCTAAACTTGAAATTACGAGAATTTGAGCAGTGTCTCTAATAATTTGGCCACCCACTGTATTTTTTTAGCTTCGCAAAAATGTGTTCCGAGGAAAATCAATTATGAATTTGACTTATAGCATTAACGTTTTCATGAAAATGAAGAAATAATACGTTTTTTAAAATGCACCCAAAGAAAGCTTTGTACATAGAGATATTAAAAACCACTCATCTATTTTTTTTTCTGTTTTCACTTGAATTTCTCTCAAAAACTGTGCGCATGAATTCATGGCGCAAATTAATTTGTAATTTCGAAATTCATGCATAAGAAAATCTTTTTCAAAAAATTGTATTTGCCTTAACACGCACAATATTCAAAAGTGCATTTTAAAGTTTTGAACGCAAAAGCAAATCGCTTCAATGTATTTATTTTTCTAGAATTTTTCTGTACTCATATATTATTAGAAAAGCAAGTCGAATTTAATAACGCTTTTAATTGCATTATTCACTGATAGTGTTTCAAATTTACCAAAAAAAAAAAAAACTACAATTTTAGGATACTTAAATTGTTTTTAATTATGATAATGTTAAGTATTTTCTTCTGGAAGGAAACTTTTTGGTAATAATTTTTAAGGTTTAATGCCTCAGAAAGCGTAAATCATTTAAAAAAAAAACAGTTAAGGCGACGGAAAAGCATTTTTAAACATTATTTATTTTCTTTACAATATTAATAACTTCTCCATTAACACTTATCTCAACATTAATTGCCGGCACTTATTGTGTAATTTCTTTTAAAGAAAATCTTAGCAGTTACGAAGTAATTAAAGAAATGTAATGCTAAAGAAATGCCTTTAGGCTTCGAAATTAACGCAGTTGCTAATTGGAAAATTAAAATATAATATGTTTAAAAAAATTTGATATTTTAAGTGTTTTTGACTAACTCTGTTTATGTTATTTGAAAGAAAATGTGAGTTTTTTTACTCTTGTTGATTTTTCTAAAACTGTAATAGAAAGACCAAATGATGTTAAAAAAAAATCTTTTTCACATAGAAAAAAGCTACAATACATTTGTATTATTGCAGGAAACAGTAGTTGCTGCCTCAATACTAAAGTGTATAATCAACGGTTTAAGCGATTCTGCACTATACCGATGCGTGTTATTACAAAGTTCTACTTTATATCGTAACTTCAGAGCAACTGTAAGACCCAATAAATAGTCCCAATGTGAATCAATTTGCTTATTGATAGTAAGGAAATGTACACAACCTTACTGCTTGCGATCTTGATTTGAAAGCAGCTGATAAGTTAACGTAGTTGAACTTTTATGGAACCATCATACCGTTTGGAACTTACAGCTCATCGAATTAACCGTCGCTTTTTTGAAACAAGTTAACCAGAAATTTTGACATCGTTTGAAGGAAAGGGCAGCATTACAACTATTTTTACCTTCAGTAAACGCGAAAATTATACGTTAAACAAATTTTAAAAGGGTTAAGTAATTTTTATACTAACAAGCAACACTTTCTTATTTTATATTTTTCTATATTTTTAATAAAATATATTTTATTTCTCTTTTCTTCGGTTTAAATGAGCAATTGTCTTCTTCTTACGACTTATCTTTCTAAATAATCACAACTAAAAATTTTTCAAGCATTATCAACTGTTAACTGTTTTTTTTTTCTATTTTCAAGTTACACTTTTGCACACTATATTAGAACATATTTAGTTACAGTTTTTTAAAAATGTTCTGCTGCCAAATTTCTTTTTTTTATTACCTTAAAAATATTTTTTTTCTTTTTAAGTTGATGGTTTAGATTTTTTCTGTAGATCTTTGAGTGATAACGTTTTACAGTTTCATTAACTACTGATAAATATTTTATTTGTGCAGAAATAGAAATGAGGGAAGCATGTGGTCCAATCAGTATCAAATCTTGCTATCTATATTTTAAGATTTTCTGTAAGAGACTACTTTAAATGCATAAATTGGGTATTACATATTTTAAGTAATTTTAAACTATTACCAAAATCCAGAATCATCTACGCTAAATTATGCATTAAAACACTATGTGCATTGATACATATATGAAAGTAAATTAAGCAATTTTAATTTTTTATGTTATCTGATATGATCTAACGATTTGTTGAGAATGAAGTCAAAAACATGTTTTGGAAATAAATAAATATTACAGCAAAGAATAATAAGGAAAATATTATTAAATCATTTCTTCGAGAACGCAAAAACAGTAACGGGCCAGAGGCTGGTTTAAATTGATGCAGTTTAAATCTGCAATTAACCACACTATTTAAAGCAGTAAATGATTTATCTCGTTAATTCTTACTTGATCAAATATCACAAATTGACGAATAAGTAGTACACTTACAGCACAATCTAAAATTAAATAAAGAAAGAAATATAAATAAGACTAAAACTAAGAGTTGAGTCAACCAATTAGGATAGCCCTATATACGGCACTTTAGAATTGAGAAATAATGTACTGAAACTTCAACAATATTCCGTCTTAAAGGTAGCTATAACTTTATTTTTAAATTTTTTTAGAACGAATTACAAGATTTCACTTCATTTGGAATGAAATACCTAGTTCAAAACAATGCCTTTTTTATTTTAATGTTCTTGATGAATGCCAATATTTTCCTACTTATATGATATCGAATATTTTGTCAGTTTGTTTATGTTAATTTGATTTTTTTTTACGAATTAGAAGTTTGTTTGCCCATTTTTTTCAATAAAGCCAACGAATTTAAAATAAATATACATTTTTGAAGAATATTAGAACAGAAAAAAATCAAAGTAAGTTTAAACCTTATTTTTTTAAGCATCAGATCCCTTAAGCATAGTTAAAGTTATCAGAGATGTGACAAAAATATTTATATCTAAATGTTTGCTCAGAAACTTTTAACCATAGCAAAACCCTTAAGCTATCAGAACTGGCAGTTAACCACACATAAATATCACCATCATCCGACTGTTTAAAGACCTTCGAGGGAGGCGAATTGAGTTGTAGTTTATTCGTTGAATGTCAGCTACGTTTAAAAGCATTAAAGACATGGCATGTTTTTGAGAAGCTTCAAAATATTACGTGAAATACACCGCCAGCTCAGTCAATTCCAGCCGAGGACTGCAGTTTCGTGCTTATTAGCACTCATCATCCCGGCATAGGAGTGACTGAGCTGGAGGTGGAAAACCTTATCGTTCAACGGGGCGAAAGTTCTCAACTTTCTTGATGTTTTTTAATGTTATTTTAAATAATGTTGAATTTTCAAATATGTGTAAATTTGTATGCGAATGTGTCTAAAATGATTTTTCAAAAAACGTTAATATTTCTCATACTTAAGTTATAAGTTTTTTTATTTAGCTATAAAAACTTACTGTTAATATTATTAGTGACAAAACACCGTTATTCCTTAGTGTAAACTCTTTACTTCCATTCATATTCTCCATATGTTTCGCAGTGGAAGAAGAAAATACTTGCACGACAAACATTTTTGAACAGAAGGAATTGGGCATAGATCTTTAAAAGGGAGTGATATAACAATGCGAAGCGTCGTTAAAAGTCTAGGATTGTCTGAAGATTTTCATTATACTTATGGGAGAAATCTCTATATGTGTGAATCTGAGATTTTCTAGCGAAAGAGGGTTTGATGAATGCGGTGCTGGTGCCAATTTTATTAAAAAATAAAGACATAGTGGACTTTCTGAGTAACAAAAATCTTTCTTTCTGCTAAACGCAAAAAAAGTCCCCAGCAGAGTCGAAATTAAGAATATTTTAAGCAATTTATTGTAGATGCCGAGCATTATATTAAATCACTAAAAACAAGCGATGGAAAATTAGTTATAGTATGTCCTCGAAAAACTGGATTTTAAAGTTTCCTAATTTCTATGAAAAGTGTGATGGGAACATATGAAAAGTATGTAGGTGTCCGAATTCCAGTTCTAAACTGCGTAATGACTTATAAGCTTACTCAGGATCACTTTGAAACTTTTTTCAGTGCGATCAGGTTGTGAGGGGGGATCCAACAATAATCGTCGGACAATTTCAAAGTGCGAAAAAAATATTATTAATTCATACGGAAATTAAGGAGTTCAGTTCTTTAAATTGCGCTGATTTTGACAAATTTCAAATGCTAAGATTAAATTTGAAGCGCAACAAAAATGCTTTGAAAGAAAGCCTTTTCTTCCGATTCCTTTGACGACGATTTGGAAAATTCAGAAATCATCTCAATTAACATGACGCAGTATATTAATGATGTTTCTGACTACGCTGGATTTTTTGTCCGGCAAGTGCACTCTGTTGTGAACTGCGACGACTGCAACGCAGTCTTAACTACAATAAACCAAAAAATAGGCGTAATAAAATTTAAGAATTTTGAGACACATTCAAGTATCCTTATATATTATTTCTGTAGCATGTTTTTGGTTTCTACGCGAGATTGTCCTCAATTCTTGATCGATTTCTTTGATTTACACCTTATTTTAAAGCTTATCGTGGTGGCTACTGAGGAAAAATAGACCCACGGTCTAAAAACTGTTTTTTTCGGGCAAAAAAAAAAAAAATCTGTTTTAAAGAACCAGAATGAGGTTTTCGGTTAAATTTATAAATTTAACTTGCACTGTAACCGACAGAGCTGAATAGCTTGATCGGCAGAGCGTTCGACTGGTAACCAGGAGAATGCGTGTTCGGGCCCACGTCCGGACATTCTGCATCAAGAAATTAGAAAAATATCGCGCATTACATGAACAATGAATACCATTATGAGGGAATACATGAGGTAGAAACGCTCCCAGCTGTTATGAAAACTTGATGCAACACGGAGCTAAATTGATACTCAATTGTAAGGTTTTTTTTAAAGCTTTGACTCCGGGGAAAAAATTAAAGCATAATGTAAGCGAAAATATTAGTATCAGGTTTAAGATTTCAGACTACATTGGAATTGTTTTTTGATCAGTAAAATATAATAAATCGCATGTTGAAATATAGATTCTTCTAATGAGTTTTTGACTCTTTGTACAAATAAAAAAATACTACCTCAATTTAAAGAGTAATATATACATTTTTCTTCTTTTTGCAGAAGAACAAATAGCGTATCACATTTTTACTACATTTGAAAAGCTACGCTTAAAAAAGAACTTAGTTCAAATTATTTTGTATTTTACCCGTGCTGTTAAATGATGAACACGTGCTGCCATCTAAGTTATAACGGTTCAAACAGCCTGCGATAACAAATTGTAAAAAAAAAAAAAAAAAAAAAAAAAAAAAAAAAAATCAAAAATATAAACACTTCTCGGCAAGAAAAAAAATTTAAAATTACCTGTGTTTTTTTTTTTTTTTTCGGTATAACGTTCGGCTATGAACTGTCTGAACTTCGGGCCAGTTCGGACTGTCCGACATAATAGCAAATTTACAGTAATATTACGCATTACACGTACTCATAACATACAACAGATAACTCACGTAATAAAATAAATGCAGTGGGAATGCTATTTGGTGTTTCGACTCCTTTATGCAGGCTACAGTTATCATTCAGATAAGTTGACTGCTAATCGAAGGATGTTCTTCCCTTTTTTTTAAGCTTTGACTCCGTCCAGACCACTGAGCATAATGTAAGCATAAAAAAGTATTAGATATACCTCAAGGGAATCCTTTTTGTGCAGAAAAACATTTTCATTGTATGCTGAAATGTACATTTTTCTAATAGCAGTGTTCGAACTTTTGTACAAATGAAAAAATACTACGCCAAATTAAAACTACGAGTTTCAACCAGTAAATCTTTAATTATTTATTCGAATACGATATAAAATATTAAAATTATTATCCACTTCATTAGTAAGAAATCATTTTCTACTCCTCTACTTTCGGCTGAAAAAAAAAAAAAACATTTTGTCTACGTTCGAAAAATTACACTTAAAAAACGGACTCAGTTCAACTGGTTTTGAATTTTAAGTGTTCGATTAAAAGAAAAACAAGTGCGGGCTTTTAAGCCGTACAGGTTAAAGAAGCCTGCTATGGGAAATTGTTGAATATTCAAAAATAAAAACACTTATTTTTTTCAACCGAATTTATTACTTTTCTAGAATGTTTGTTTCAATCGCTACGTGAGATCTTCCTCATTCTTTAATCAAATTCCATGTTTTACGACTAATTTTAAATCGTATCATGCTGGCTAATGACAAAACATAGACGCATGATCTTATTATATTTTTTTCGGCGAAAAACTTTTTTAGTGTTTTATTGCGCATTCCTCCAATGAATAGCATTCGAAAAGAAAGGCACAGTTGCTAGGTTTGTTGGAGCGTCGTACTGTTTATCAGAATGGCGCCAGTTCGAATTCGTGCCACTAAATATCTCTTTAATGTTTCTTTTTTTTCCGTCAGATGCTCACATGGGCAGGACTGTATTTGCCACAACCAGTTTTTTCACATGCAAAATTACTGATTTTTCACGCGTCACCCAGCCACACTTTTAATGATATTTGTATTTGCATTGAAAATACGTACAACCAAAAGGGGAGCGATGATCAAATTATCACAACGTTGTATTTAACGAGATTTTGTTTCTGATGTCTTCAAATTACATGCCTTTTCTTGTGCGCTTACTTTTTTCCGTTAAGTTTTTTTGGTTTTTCTTCATAATATTCTTTCTTTGAAATTTTTAAAGAGCGAAATGCCTTATGAAACGATTCGAAGATTGCAAGATTGCAACCATTGAAATATGTACATTTGTGAAGAACAACTGAGCGAGAATGTGAAAAAGTTTTGGGAGTAAAACACAAAAATATAATGTTACTCATGGAGCCACAAGAGTTATGAGAAAAATTTCTAATTCCGTTTTTCTAAGTTTAAATAAACATATGTTGGAAACAGAAGCAGCAGATTTTCTCGTTAACAAGTTTATAAAATTAATCGTTACTAAATATTGAAGCGTTAGAATGTATCGCGCAGTCAATTCAAACAATGAAAATAATTCACAAAGACCAATAAGTAGGAAAGTGACAAAATTAATATTGTTGAGGGACAATAATGACTAGTTTTCTTCACCCTCGAGTTTAAATTGTCAAAATCATCATATCCTGTAGGACGAAAAAAAAAAGAAAAGAAAAATTGGGGAGAGGGCGGAAGTCAAATGACCATTCAAGTAGTTCATAATTGCAAATGAATTTATTTTCTGAGTACTTTAAAAAAAAAACTGAAGTTGCTTAAAAATCAGGAACAAACCAAAGTTATTTGTTTGGCTAATAGAGTGTTGGTGCGAAACGCATGCGAATCTTAGAATATTATTTAATTGAGTTAATTGATATTCGATACTATTTACATTTGTATTTCTAATTGGTTTATGGTTTTAGATAGGGTTTTATGTTAAATTGTTGCACTGGCTTCAAAAGTTGTGGGAAAAAGCACGCATTGAAGCCATTTATCTGTATTTGAAAAATTTGATTGAAATAAAAGAAAATTTATAAGGTCAACTTTTGTTCAAGATTAAGCACTTAAAAAAAAGGTTAAATAGCTTGTGCGCCTGCTTCAAAAGTTATGATTGGGAAAATATCTAATGGACCATTCTATGAAAAAGCTGTCATTTTGTCCCGCATTTCATTAAAAAGTAATACGTTAAAAAGTAAAAAAGGACATTTTTCGCAAAAGTACAACAAATACATTTGCGATTTCTTAATGAAAAAAAAAAAAAATTGTTACCTTTTTTAATTATTGCTTTTAGTGAAAAATATGAGGTGTTACGTGAGGGACAGTGTTCCCTTTTTCTTTAATAATGGGTTAAATGCTTTAATTTAACCCATGCTTAAAGGGGAGTTCAACCCATTCGGTATAACCCATGCTTAAAGCATTTAACCCATGGGTTAAATGCTTTAATTTCCCTTAATTGTGCAAATGATCGCGGCGCAAAGTGATTCTCTTCGATAGGGGAAACAGTTTCTTGTGAGAGGTGTCCCTTGATCACGTGATGTCCAACGGGGGATGTTGACGCGCGCTCTGAGGAGAAAAGTGGGGAGAAGGCACATCTATTCTATTTTAAGATCTATGGAATTGGGTAGTTACCCGACTGCACGTGCGCGACGCAAAGGAGGGTAATGTGTTTATAAGTCTGTGTATATATATCTGTTCCAATGTGGCGTTCTGCAGGCTAAACGCCTTGGCCAATTTTGGAAATTCTTACACCAATCGATTTGTCTTAACCTTGGAAGTGTCACTAAACACATGACAGTAATCAAAATTCACCATATCAACAACCAGTTGCCATATTTTGTCCGTTTGGGATCGTCGACGTTGGGTGTTGCACACTGTGTCACACGCTACCTGCGTGCGACAAATGCAGGTAGTTTTCGCTGCCTGAAATTTTTTCTTTACTAAATCTACTAATTGGGGTCTAAGGGTCTAAGCGATTTCTTCACCCACTTCAGGCGGTGGGTCAAGACACCCTCGCTCGGATATACTTCCCCTCTTTCTGATGTAAATTCTTTCATGTGTTCTTTTTATGTATTCTGTACTGTAATAAAAAATATATTATGCGTAACGAAGGTAAGACACTCAGATTGTAGTCCTCATCAAAATAAACCCGTACAATAAGCACCAAAAGAAAGAGAGTCTACTAATTTGGTTTTCATCTCTAACACGTTGCATTTGTTTTTGCCTTGATTCAAGGGACTGAGCTTCGCGACGTGCACTTTCTTGAGAGGATTTTTTAGTTTTGCGAGAAAAATTTGACTGACGGGGGTCTTTTCCGATTTTGCGTCATCATGAGTTATACAGGCTGTTTATATAGCTGTGCTGTGCTTGACTTAAGTTCGGGCATTGGGTCAAGCACATGTAGCTTTAAACCGAGTTAGGTCCCTAGGGGACTAATTATCAGTAGTTTAGACCACCGCAAGTTACTTGATAAACCTCACGATACAAACAAACTCTCCCAATGAAATGACAAGGTTGCGAAATGTGTCGTCTTATAATCATAATAATTAAGTCAATGAAAATTAACTAAAAAGTGTAAAATAAAAAATTATGAAATGAAAACAAGAATCCCGACTGCGTAAAAACCAAAAAAACTAAAAAGAAAAATGTATAAGCCTAGTAGTTTAGAATGTTATTGAGTACTACTGAATAACTACACCATTGAACTAGTTTTATAACCGTACATAGATAAGACAAATCATAAATTCAAGACCAGAAGGATCAACAGTCGGGGTCCATTCAAATTTTACGGAGTTCTTTGAATCAGAAAAAAATGGGCCCCGACTGTTGAGCCTTCTATTCTGCTTTTGAATTTATGATTTGTCTTATCTGTTTACGGTTACAAAACTATTTCAACGGTGTAGTTATTCAGTAGTACTTAATAACATTCTAAACTACTGGGCTTATACAATTTTCTTTTTAGTTTTTTTTTTTTTGGTTTTTACGCAGTCGGGGTTTTTTGTTTCTATTTAATAATTTTTTTATATGAAAGGAATCCCCTTTTTACCCCTTACTATACTCCATCTCAACTCAGGCAGGGGAGTTATATTCATAGTCTCGGTAGTTTTCTAATTTTACACACGTTAAAATACAGAAAATAGACTGTAAGGAAATTCCGAAACGTTAATGACTATTTCTGTGAAAAGTTTCGGAATTTCACAGGTTTTCGCATGCACTTCCTGTGAAAGTCAAGTATATGGTCTAAAAGTTTCCTCAATCGCTACAAATTGCACAATTCAGACTTCTCGCTGTTTTAAAAATAATATTTAGCTTCCAGTTTAACGATCAACTATGCTTATTTGTTAAGCGTATTGCCCTAAATCGATTACATCCAGTCCAACTTGACTAAGCTCCCAAAGGGAGAGAAATGCTAAGTCTCTGGATTCGGTTGCTTTGCTAGAATTGCAGACAAGTAAGATGCTAGGAATTTACTTGCAATTCAGTCTTAGCTTTGACCATGGTTGCAATAACGCATTAGGAGTCTTCCTGGAAAATCAAGAAGGTGCTAAGCTATATATTAAACCTACCCAAATATTGGCTAAAGGTTCTAGTGACATAACTTGCTTTAACTGGGGAGATTTCGGAATTCTTTAAAAAGATCCCAGTATAATTTCAGGAATGTTGCTGACTTTTATCGGAAGAAATTCCTGTATTTTTTTACAGAATATGTTACTTGCTGAAATTGGGCACATTAGCTACCTATTATTTTAAAGGATCGTTTCTGAATCGTTTTTACAGTGTAGGAGGTTGGAGTTATTCCCCCCCTCCCCCCCCCCAAAAAAAAATCCTGGCCTGAGATACAGCCCGTCAGAGATAGCAACTTTGGCAACATCTCGTACTTGCGATTTGCAACAGTATTAAGTGCTTTATTTCCGCAACGGATACTGATTTTTTCTTTAACAATAGAAAGATCTGGGGTAGAATTGGCCTGCGTGGCCCCCTCGTGTAGAAAATTGTTCAATAAATAGAATAACAACCTGCTGAAAGTAATGGAACTTTCTGACTTTTGATAATGTAACCTTATTTCATTAGGGGAAGGTCGGATAGTATCGGACACCTAATCATAACACTTTTTGTTTTATTTGTAAAGAATTAGTTTTTACCCTAAATTATGCAGTGCTAAGTTACCTAACATAATTTGTAAACTTTAGTTAAAAAAACATGGAGTCGTATTTTTTGAACAAGTTTTTGTCAAACTCTTTTTTTGGCCAATTTTAAATTTTGGAGTGTTGTATCGGACAAAACATTAAAATGTTGAAATTAAAAAAAAAATAGTTCAGAAATAACATTTTAATGTGCATAAAAATGAAACAAACTAAGTAGTTGGTTACTTAGGTTGGTTAACTTTAAGTCTAAAAATGAAAATAAGTAATATTTTTTTAACAAAAGTTGAAAATATAGCCTGTGGTTGGTTTAGGCCCCCCCTAACTGAAATAAATTCATTTTAAACTTTGGAACACAAATCACATGTGTAGTAAAGACTGTCTAGTTGTAGCTCAATACATTTTTCATGTACCCAACCCTTACACGTTTGGCATTGGATCCAATCTTCTTCAAATGTCTCATTACAAAATATGCAGTGAGTTTCGTTTTCCTGCGACTCATCATCATACCTTAACTTTCTTTTAGTGTTTTCTTTGTTTTTCATTTTTGGTTGAACTATTTTTTGTTTCTTTGGTTTGGGTTTACCCCCTTTCTCTCTCTCTCTCTCTCTCTCTTTTTTTTTTTTTTTTTTGCGCTTCTCTTCTCTCAATCTTTTTTTCTCCTCTGCTAAATTTTAAAACTTTTTCCAAGAAGTCCAACTTTTTCAATGGCTTCTTTTATATTTGTTTCTCTCATCCGATTTATGTCGTGATTTTTCCATTTCAACCTGTTGGACAGAGAAAAACACCGTCTGTATTTTATTTTGGTGCCAGTAACTTTGTCCGATGCAACCCGAAATTGGTTTGTCCGATACAACCCGACTGTAAAGCTACAGTTGTTTAACAATCACTAGGTTATTACTTAAGCTAGACACTTTTATATCTCATAATACTTAGATTAATATACTATCAGTCTAAAGGTATAGCAATGAAACAATATAACTTTATGTGTAAATACATGCCTCAGAAGTTAATATCGGACAGCAGGTAGTATCGGACAAGGGCTGTTCTTAATTCCTCCGCCAGGGGCAGCATGTACTGGGTCAACATAGTGTGCCGTATTGGGGAAGAAAGCCACAGATGCAATATTGGTTCAAATAAACCGTTCGTTCTGGTGTGCAAAGCTAGTTGTTCGTTTGTTGAGAGAATTTCAGTGCACGAACCCCTCTTACCTTCCCCTAACGACCTTTCCCTACTTATATAATCGTTTAGTTATTAGTCTCATAGAAGGGTAAATATTGAACCTTTCACCTAGAAATACGGAATTGGCTACAGTGACCCCTGAGGTATTTGGCAATAAAAAGAGAAACCGTTCTCCTACTTACTGTGCTGTCCACTCTAGTTTCACCTTTACCTTTCTAGTTTTTTTAGTTGAATAAAATTCTAAAAGTGAAATATTGCCTAACTGCTCGCCAGCTAAAATGCAAAGACTGCTTTTCGAAAGATAAACTAACACTTTACATTTGGCGTGAAGTTAATATGCATTTCAGTTCTTATTTAGTCAATAGATAAAATGTGTGGGGCATGTGGGCTCATTCAGTAAGAAATTTATTAAGAATTGGCTCACATACAAATTTAGGATGAAACCATTTTGGATTCTTCAGTCACTATGTGTATGGAGTAATTTTAAATCTTTCTAGTGTATTCTGTATGCACCCTTTGAAAATGAGAGTTCATTTTTTTGGTTGCAACAGGGTTTTGTAAAAATCATTTATTTATTTTTTTAATTTCCGATTTCAAAATGTTATTTATTTTTTACTTTGTATCAGTAATGTTGCAAACTACGTTTCCTAAAATGAAAATATTTCACTTTCGAGTTTTACAGGCTTTTGAGGCAATCGTTAATGTTTTCATAGAGGACAAAATTTATGGATAGAACGGGAACTAAAAAAAGGAAATTTCGCAATGTAACAAAAATAAAAGTGCCTTCTGCACAGTTAAACTTTGAATTTTCAAATCCAAATTTACAAATATACAGTTTATGAAAAACGTTTTCGCTTTTTTTAATGCCTCTAAATTCCGGTCAGCTTAAAATTGTATCAAATTTAAATCAAAATTTAGCGTGAACAGGAATCGAAACTCAAAGTTAGAAGTTCTCCCTTTTGTTTGATACAGTACAAAATAATAATGACCAACAGTAAAAAAAAAATCCGTTCTTAAAATTGGTAATTTTGGAAAAAAAAAATCAAATACTGGTTATGTTTTGTTTTTCAAAAAACCGTAGCAACAAAAATAAACTAAATTTCTAAATGGTGCATATGGTTTTATGGAACAAATTAGCATCTTTGGAATTAAAATAATAATAATAATAATTTGAGTTTTGACATTTTGAATTCCATTTATAATTTTCGCAATCACGAGTGTGTATATGTAGGCGTTTGTGTGTGTGTGTGTAGGTGCATGTTTGCATGCATGTGTGCGTAGGATATGGACCTGGAGACGGTTTTCGCTAGAGGAGCAGCATCGGGAGGAGACGGTCGACGAAAATGGTGCTCCTGAAGGAGGCGCGGGGAAAATAAAATCATAAAACATCAAAACCATCAAGTAAAAACAATAAGCAATGTGTAAAAAAAAAAAAAACAGCCACAAAATCTCGTACACTGTTCCGGAGATAAAGTAGTTTAAAAGTTTTGTTGGAAATCGCAAGTGAGAAATGAGCCCAGGTTGTTATCTTTGCGGGCTACATTTCGAAACAGAATTCTTTCTTTTTTTTTACAAAATAAAAATGGGCTGTAGCTTACATTTTCCTGACTTGTAACATATGTTAAATTCAAAAACTTCTGAGGCTATATTATGAAGGTAAGATTTTTTCCTTTCTGCCTCAACTGACATAGACTATGCCCCTTGTTAAAGGGCATTTTTGTTTATTCTTTAAAAAATACAACTGCTTTTAAACGCTTTCTATGAATAAAAACTGTTTTTTGCATTTGTTATGCAGTTGACATTGTTTTAGAAGTAATATTTTTCCCTTTTAATATACAATTCTACATTTTTGTTTCAGAAATGACTGAAAATTTAATAAATTATTATACTGTTAGTATTTTTGGATCTTTATTTCAAATGCTTTTAACTTCGTTAAAAATACACTACGCTCAATTGAATTAGTGTTATAAACTCAATCTTTTCCAAAAAAAAAATCAAAATTTAACGAACAATTGGTTCAGAATTCGAAAAAACACTCATGAATATCCTTAGTTATTTCTGAATTTAAAATGTTTGACATTCAACAACAAATCAATCGGCAAGAATACAATTCGTAATTTAATTAATTCAATGCTTTCTGTATACTCCCTCGCCGTTACGCCCTTAGAATCACATTTTCAATTACATTCCATTGTCTGCAAGACATGCCTATTTATTCCACTCACACAGCGAATAATTTCCCTCTGCCTTTCTCGTGAACTAAAATATTCATTAACAGAAAATTTTCTATTTTTAACATTTAATTAAAATGTGATATTCAATTTGTTGAAAATATAATATGCTGGCTTACCGTTTGTTACGATTAAAAAAAAAGAACAATAATAATTAATTTGAATTCAGAATTTTTGAATTCAAATTACGTTTTTCGCAATCACGAGTTGCGACAGGACCGTATTTATTGGCTGCGAGCCAATTCACTTGTTTCTAGAAAAGGCTCCTGTCCCTCCTCTTGGGCGGTTACGTGTGTACAGTTGGTGCAGTGGTTGTTCCCATAGGGTATACTCCATATACGCCGTATACTCTTAAACGTTTTTTAAACATATAGCGTATACTCTCAAGCTCCAAAATTTTTTTCATATTATGACATTTTATGTATATGATCGCGTACAAATATTATGCGCAATGGATTACTGGGTGTATACCCTCAGAAAAATTGATGAGAACATCACTGCAGTTGTGTATGTGTAGACTTGTGTGTGCGTAGACCTGCACTGTCAAAAATGAAACGCTCAATTTTGAACATTCGGCAATCCTCGAGCACTATTTCGTTATTTTCGACGATCCTTTTGTCACCGAATCACGTAATATTTGACGAAACCAGAAATCTCAAATTTTTCACGAAATTATTTCGTCCCGATTTCGTCACATTTCAGTGCATTTGGGAGTTTTCGTTTCAATCTTGTTCTTGCTCGTTAAATTATCTTACCTCAATTATTCTAAAGGATTCATAAAAAAAGGTTAGTATTTATTGAAATTTGTAAGTGCAATGTGCCTTCTTTTATGTATTGTTACATTTTTGTTTAGTGTTGTGTTTATAGTTGTATTTAAAACACATTAAAATTGAAAACGAACGGTTCGATTAGGTTTAGAATTCTGTATGTGTTAACTTTGAGTCAACTCCACGTTAGGCTTAGCTAGCGTTGTTTTTTTTTATTTGTAAAAGAAAATGTTGGTTCGTTGACATTTGTTTTCAAAAGCGTACTTCCTTTATTTCGTTAAAAATTTTACAAACATGATTAAAGAGTTTGTACGAATTTAAACTTACAAAAAAAAAAAAAAACCCTCCACCATAGCTTAACTAACAGATGATAAATACAGCGTTTTTATAAAAGGCATAGAACTTTGAAGCTTTTGATTTCAACATAGAATATATTACATGGTTATGAGGTTTCATTCTTCTCCATGAATTTTACAAAAATAAGTCTGTTAAACGAAGTGTATTTTTTAGTTTAATAGTTCAAATTTGTTTCATTCTGCATTTTTATTTTCTTAAACAAATACTATATATCAATCCCCCAATATGCTTACCAGCTTACCCCACGTTGTTTATATAATCTCTTTTCCTGCGGCAGATGTTTCTAGCAATAAGTGCTTATGTTCATTATTTGTGCAGCCTTTTTTTTTTTTACTTGCATAAAACATGAAATAAAGTAAATATCAATTTGATAAAATCATTTTAAAATAGAGAAAATATTAATTTCCATAAAGAACTCTATCTTTGTGTTTGATATTTCAGCAGAATATTTTCAATATTTTTTCAATTTTTCCGCAAATTAAAATAAATTATTAAAGTGAAGTTTTAATGTTTTACCTCGATTTAAAAAGAAAAGATAGTATAGCATGTTTGAAAATTGTAATAGCAATAATAAGCCTTTTTGGTTGTTTATTTTCCCACTTCATGCACTAAATTTATAAGTTTTTCTATGTCAATTTGTGTTACATGATTTGTCATAATTATGAATTTTTCGATTATACATAGTTTCTACAGCTAAAATAAATGCATTATTAATTTTATTGCCATATTTGCCACCTCAAGATATTGTCAAAGAAAAGTGAGAAATCCCGGTCTACATCAAATGAGACTAAGAAGCATTTTATACGAGTTTACGTAGATGAACTTCCAATAAATCTAAATCTTTTAGTTGGAGTTGTGATTTTGCTGGATATAAAGTAAAATGTCTGAAAATTAACCGAACTTCAATTGAAAAATTGAAAGGATAATGAAAATATATGAAAAATTAAAAGGATGATGAAAATATATGATAAGTTTTATATATGTACCAAGCTTTGCTCACCACACTAGTCCCTATTTTCATTATACACCTTTGAAAAAAAATCCCTTGATATCAGTCAATTAGTTCTCAAGACACAAACAAACAAGAAAATGCACTTTTTTATTGGGTTTGCCCTATCTTTGGCAGCTCTTCTCCCTTGGCGTTTTTTTTTATTTACTGCGTGAAACATGCATATTTTAAAAATCAAATATGCTTAATTAAAAGGTGATACTCCCTTCGTCTCCGTCCCAAACTAGTAAGTAGAGCTACGTTTGAATATGTTTGTACTAGTGATTGATTCTGATGATTTTATGATTTTGTTCGAATATTTTTTAAAGATTTCAAGGTACTATACTATCAATTAACAACTTTACTTGGCAAGCATTCCCTCTTAAAATCATTACCAGCTGAGTTAAAAAAATCCGAAGTACACACGCCCTTAAGCTACGCCCCATTTTGTAAGTACTCTACCCCCAGTATAGCAGAAAAATCAGTTTTTTTTCCTACTAAATCCCTATCCATCAGCTATAAGATAGCTTTATGTAATTACATACTAGTTAACTTATGAAATGGAGCGCGGCTTCGAGTGATGGAGCCCTGGGTTTTTGACTCTAATTTGATAGTGGTTTAAGGAGGTAAAGCTCGGTAAGTAAATGTTGTTGTTTATTGATAACATAGCACAATAAATTCTCTGAAAAAAGTGCAAATAAAATCATAATCACCAGTTTCAGTACTACTTAATTCATAATTACTTTATTGGAACTAATTTGGGTAGGGGGGGGGGAGTACTTCAGAAAACATTCGTGAAGAAAACGGAACACGAAAGTCGGAAAAACGGTGTATTTTGGCTATCGGTTAAAATAAAAAATAAATTAAAAAAAAAATCACAGATCAACAATTTTCGAACTTTTGATATTTTTTTTATAGCTCAAAAAAAAAAAAAAAAAAAAAAAAAAAATTACGACTTGATGTGCAAAAGAATTAACTCGTTTAATGGCTAAATAATGCTGATTCTCGATAAATTGAAGAAACTCTAATTCTAGAATATTATTCAGAAATTAATTTCAGAAACTAACTGAGAGTCTAGCTGCCTAAATTAAAATTTTGTTCATCCGCTGTAAAAATAACTCATTCTTGCATTCTGCTTGAAAAAAAGCTGTCAGCATCGAAATAATCATATATTTTGAAAAATATGAAAATTAAATCAGATGCTTTTCAAAGTCACAAGCGAATCGTAGCTTTTTAACTTTAAAAAAAAAAAAAAACCTCAGATTTTAAAAGAAATCGTGAAAACATGTTTTATTTCAGAAATAAACTGCTGAATTTCGTAAAACTTTCCTCGAAATAGAAAAAAGATCCATGTGCATAAGGACATACACCCATGGACTTAACCTTTTCTTATTATGTATATATTCTGATTTTAAAACTTTTTTTAGGATGGATCCAACATTACGGAGATAATTGGAACAAGGACAGACGAAGACTTTTTCATAATTATAACAATATTCTAAATGTTCGTATATTATACATTGATTTCATGTTACACATGTTTGGTAATAAAAATAAAAGCTTAGGGGTAAAAAGCAAAGGTATATTTTTATAATTATTTAACAAAACATTACACTAAATTAATTTTACCAAAAGATTTATTTCACATCTGCATTTTTTTAAGATTTATATTTTCAAATACCTTTTGCAATTTTGGCAGAGAATTGTTTTCAAAGTATGAAGTATGAAATGCATGCAAAAATAAAGTTCCTGTATTCAACATAAATTTGGCCAAATAAACATTCTACATACAAGCAAAATTAATAAAACAAATAATTAATTGGAAAAAGAAAAATGTAAGCTTTTTCTTAAGAATTTTATTTTCTGTATCTAATTTTAGAACAAATATGTACTAACTTAAAGTTGTCCATTTTATTGTACTTTTTCTTTGAAATTTGTGGTATGAGATGGATAAAAATCTTTTTTTTTTTTTTTTCTGGAATTTTTTCATGCGATGCAATGAAGAAAAAACTTCTCAGTAATTTTCTCCCAAGCATATATCGATCTAACTGTGCATAAAAGTGGCACATGATTTATTTTTCCAGAACCCCAATGTCTGCTGAGGAAGTAGCACTTTTATATTCCCAGTAGGGGCAGAGCGATGTAGGAATTTCTACATCGTGATGGATCGCCATTCTTACATCGCGATGTAGCGATGTAGTTCAAACAGCTTGAAAAATTCTTTCCGCTTTAGGGGCACCCCCCCCTCCCCAATTAGGGGAGTTTTCCTTACAAAAATCCAGGCTTTTGTCAGATCTTTTTCTAATTTGGCACATAGGGGTGCCAAATAACATCACATGGGGTAGTACCCCATGTGAATACTACCCTATGGGAAACTATCATATGTGGATTTCCAGCATCAAAGGATATCTGGGCCGAATCTGGAAAAGGTTCGACGAAAACTGGATTTTTATAAGGAAAACTCCTATGGGGGTTTTCCACACATAGCGGGACGAAAACTACACTATGAGAATTCCGAAACATCAAAGGACAAATGTACCAAATTTGGAACAGATCAGACAAAAACTGGGTTCTTATAAGACCCCCCCCCCCACACACGTGGTTTCCCACTCCATAGCGGGACGAAAACGGGAATTCCCGAGCGTCAAAGGACATCTGTGACAATTTTGGAAAAGACATGATAAAACTGGTTTTTTGTAAGAAAACCCCTCATTTGCTGGTTGTCCCATAAAGCGGGGCGAAAACTACCTTATGAGAATTCCTGAGCATCAATGAACGAACCTCTATGCAAATTTTGGAAAGATCTGACAAAAAATGAATTTTTTTCAAGGAAAACCCCCCATCGGGGTTGCCCCCCCCCCCATACATTGACGAAAGCTAACTTTCGTGAATTCCTGAGCATCAAAGAACCTCTATGGCAAATTTAGAAAAGATCAGACAAAAACTTTTTTTATATAAGGAGAAAACCCAATGCGGGGTTGCTCCCCCCCCTCCCATATGCATAATTGAAAACTACCATGTGAGAATTCCCGAGCATCAGAGGACCTTTGTTCCAAATTTGGAAAAGATATGATAAAAACTTTTTTTTATAAGAACCCCTCCCTTATGGGGGTTGCCCCCCATAGCGGAAAGAAAACAACCGTATGAGAATTTCTGAGCATCAAATGACAAAACTTTGTCAAATTCGGAAAGATCCAACAAAAACTGGATTTTTTGTAGGAAAACTACTATAGGGGTTACCCCCCCCCTCTTCATAGAAGGCCGAAAACTACCCTGCGTGAATCCCCGTGCATCAAAGAGCCTATGTGTCAAATTTTGGAAAGATCCGATAAAAATTGGATTTTTTCAAGGAACACCCCCCCCCCTCCCCTTATAAAGTGATGAAAACTACCCTCCGTGATTCTTGAGCATCTAAGAACCTCTGTGGCAAATTTTAAAAAGATCGGACAAAAACTTTTTTTTAATACGGAGAACCCCCAATGCGGGGTTGTCTGTCCCCTCCCCCGCCCCCCACTAGAGGGACATAAACGACCTTGTGTGAATTCCCGAGCCTCCAAAAACGAACCTCTGTGCCAAATTTGGAAAATATCCGGAAAAAATTAGATTTTTTGAAGGAAAACCCCCATTATGGGGGGTTTAATTAGATACCATGGTGAGTTTAATCTGCAATGATTTGTTTTACCTTTTTTAAGAAGTTGTTTGTTTGCAATTTTACATAAATGAAAATTTGCTTGACATATTTTATGTGCCTCTTTTTTTTAACAATTACTTGTCTTTTTTTTGATGGAAGGGGGGGGGGGGGCTGCAGGCCCGTTATTTCAATTTTTTCCCAAATATGACAAAGAGTCTGTACTCAATAAAAATTTTACAGAAAACGAACTAAAACAATGGCCAGTCATGTGTAAAAACATGAATGTTCAAAAATCAAGACGGGAGGGGGGGGGGTCAATTGACCCCCTCACCCCCTAAATGACGGGCCTGTGAAAGTGACTATACGCAATAAAGTGGGAAACTATGGTGGTAAGATTCTGAAGTTGGGATTTGATCATACGCACACAAATCTTATAAAATACAGTCGAACCTCGTTATAACGAACTTAAAGGGACCATTAAAATCGATTATTATAAAACATGGTTCGCTTTATCCAAAAAACAATAAACAATAAGACAAGGATTGCGAAAAAGTTCATTTCAACAATTATTTGTTTTAAGCGTGTTCGAATTAACGAGGTTCAACTGTATTCTCAAATATATAAAAAAAAACTAATGTGCTCAAAGAAAAAAAGAAATAAATTTTCTTACAAATTTACGAAATTAACGTCCTTATATATGACGAAATTAATTTGACGAAACTAATGCTCTCAAAACTACGAAAATAATTGTTAATTTAACGAAACTAGAATGAAGAAATATTTCGTTACATTTGACGAAATTCGAGTCCTCAAACCACTAACAAAAGCAGTTTCTTCAATTTGACAGAATGTTCGCTCGGAGCATATCCCTGAAAGTGGTTTCGTCAAAAACGAAGAAAATTTCGTCAAATTTGAAAATCCATTTCTGAGAGTGTGTGTGTATGCATGTTGGCGTGTGTTTATGTGTGTAAGGTTACGTGTGTGTATGTGTGTGAGTGTGTATGTGTATGAGCGTGTGTGTGTGTAGGACATGGACGCCACCAACCAGGAGCAGCGGTTACCGGGAGGAGTCGCGCCTGGCAGAGGACGGTGGGGTTGAAAAAGGAACCAAACATGAAGGACGGTCAAATGAAAGCAATAAGCAATCGTGATTGCTCAAAAAAAAAAAAAAAAAAGCATAGAATTATTTACAGTTTAAAATACAAAACGCTTTTAGAAGTAAATCTTAACAAATTGGTTCACCCTCTTTTGTTTCGATCACGTGTGACTTTTGAGTAAAGTATGGTCATGAAAAATATTCCTAATCGATAAATTTAAGTAAAAAGCGAAGTTGTGGCTTACTTGTAATTAATATCTTGCTATTTATAAAATTATTAATGTAAAACATTTTTTAAGGCTACAAATTTATTTCGGTTTTACAAAGATTCAGATCAATGAGTGATGATGTTCTTTTATAGTTGCAGCAGTTGATGCATCGAATATCACCAAAAAAGAAAAAAAAAGGAAAAAAAAAATCTATGTATTACCTGAACGCACGGTATTCTTTGAAAATACCCGGTATTTGAAATATTTTTTAAGCGTGCTGAAATGTTATACTGCAAAATATTAAAATACAAACGAAAAAAATAAATAAATAAAATAATAATAATAAAAAAAAAAGATTTTTTTTTTTTTTTTGTGTTCTGCCAACTGTTTTTTGCAAACATTCTCCACAAGTATGGGCTTAAACTGAAACACTAAAATTAGAAACAATAAAAGACGGTTTCTATTTTATCATTACAGAATGTTAATTTGAAATGATATGGAAAAAATGTTTCCTTTATAATAATTCGTTTTTTTTCAAGACGCAGAACCCTTATACCTCAATTCAATTTCCGTTATGCTATGCAATGATATGTAGACATATGAATAAATCCAGCATATAAATATAAAACATCCTCTTATTTCTATGATCGCAATTTACTTTTTGCGTATCAGATCATTTATCTTGGAAAATCATTAAGTCTTGCGTTTGGATCACGCACTTGTCCTAATAAAGCAATCTGTTTTTAAGAAGTTGTGTTGATCTGATATCTTTATAATCGTTATTTATTTAGATATTCTTTTTCTCCGCTAAGAAATGAAGTTTTCTTAATTTTCTTCCCATTACTGCTCAAGAAATCTACTACTCACTAGGGGGTTTGAATCAAACTTAATTTTAAGCATCGCTCCTTTTTTTTTATTTTCCAGCTAGGTAACGCAAAAGTGGTGTATTGCATTTCGCATTTAATGATAGTGTGATAAAATGTATTCAATTTTCTATGAGCATCTTTTTAAAGATGTTATACTAGATTCTTATCAGAGTTAAATGTATCTTATTTCGATAAAATCTAATATTCTTATATGGAAAAAATCACTGCTATGAAAACAACCGTCATGAGATATCATTACATTTCATGCTTTTTGTGTCCTACGTTTTATGAGTTTTTTTTTTTTTTTTTTTTTTGAAGTCATTTGCTGTGTCTTGACTTTTGTAGGCCTTTCCTTTTGCCAGTTTTTTTTTTCCTTTGCTAGATGGGACTTTAAAGGTCAAATTTAAAACTTTTTTCAGCTTTCCTAACTTAAAATCCAGTTTGATTTGGTAAATATTTTTCGTGGGCTTCCGCGATAGTTTATCTGTTTATAAAACATAAACTTGTAAAAAAGGAAGAAAGATGCAAAGGGAAGAATGTAAGACGCTACAAATGACATAAAAAAACTATGGTTTTTTGAAAATTGCAAATGATTAAACAAATAGGGGAATGTTGTCAATGGACCACATAACACTTTTGACCTTTTTTAGGAAGCAGTTCAGATTCAAACTTTATATTGACGGTAGGAATAATTACTCAGTATATTTCTCCTTGAATAAAAATATTAGCTTTTATGTTACTATATTCAATAAAGAATAAAAATTAAAAAGAAATGTTTTATAATGTTATCCACATTCATGAGAAACAGTTACTATTGATGAACTATTGAGTTTCCATCGATGGACCACATTTTCAAATAAGAAAATCAAACCGTAAAATACAAATAGTTATTACAAGAGATAAACAAACATTAATAATAATAATAAGTTATACAAGAAGAGAAAATCGTTTTTTTTTTTTTTAAATTACTTTTTTTATCACAGGAGAAACATTAAAATCCCTAGGGACTCACACAACAAAGCATTTTTCACCATACCTCGTTCACCACTTGATACTTTATAAGATGGGACTTACTCTTCTTAGCTAAAATTCCGCGGGGCAACTTTTGAACAAATGGGAGTCCTGTTTCATCCAAGTTCAAAAACTGTGATCCACGAAGATTTTACTTGACGACAAGGATTTTGCTGTTGAACGTTGCATGCCTTTAGTATCAATTGGCTTTGTTTTACTTATTTTGGTATTTTTCTCGAACAACAAACTTACTTGAAAGTATTAAAATTTACTTTAACAAATACCGAATCGTTTACATACAAGTTCTTCAGTTTAAAATATAAGAACAGAGGGGAGTTTCCAAAACTGATTTTAAAAATATTTTTGCATCATTATCACATTTATTTTAAAAAGATTGATCAAATATTTAAGATAATTAAGCTAAAACTTTAATGATATTTATAAGATTCCATGAATGAACCAGCTTGTTAGCTGGTTCATTCATAGAAACACCTAGCGGTTCAATGATAGCAACTGCGTCATTTTCAATGTTCTCATATTTTTCACTGCTGTGACGATTCATGATGAAACTTTAAATATAGGGAATTGTACTTGAAAATGCACTCTTTCAAGTCAATGTTCCCATTTAATTGTTCAGTAATATTCAAAGCAAGAAAAAACAAAAAGTAAATATCAATCATTAGTAAGTGAACAGTAGAAATGTTATTTGCGCGTTTACAATATGATGTATTGATTCGAGCTCCTTGACGATTCTGCATTGGACTGTTTTGAGACAAAAGAAGACACTAAAACTGATTTCTTGCCTGATAAATATCTGGTGTGGAAAATATCCTCGCGGTTTAGTCATAGAACCGGTCCATTGACAGCAACCTTCCCCTAAATAAATAAGTCCTGATGCATTTAGATATTTATTAGCTTTATCTGTAATGATAAAGCATAAAAATATGTCACGGCTTTCAGTTTATATAGGTAGAATTTAACCATTCTGACTTTTGAAGCCCCTTTTTAGTGTAAACCAAACTAGTGCGCACCTCCCCCCCCCCTTCAAGAATCGGGGACTTCAGATCATTTAAGAGTCTAACCAATAGAACAAATTAGTTAATGCTCAGTAGATGACATAAACCCCCATGATTTAGTCAGTCTATTAAAAAAGGTACATATTTTTTGTGAACAGTACAAATAATTACACAAAAGATACAATGATTTAAGAATTATTGTAAACAGTCATGTCTAGGAGCAATTTATACACATTTCGAAGATATTTTACTTTATACTATTTGCCTTCATATAGTATATTAGTACAAGAGCGTTACAATTTATTTTGTGTATATGCCTTCGAGTCTTTACATTAATAAGTAATGAAAGCTTGGTTTCGAATCAGTATAATATTTCAGAAGAAAAAGTAGTATATTTTTATTGCCTCATACAGAATCTCCATTCTTTTACCAAATGATGTCATTTAACGCAACAACTCTTTAATAGTAGACATAACTATGAGAACGTTGAGTTGTGCTCTAAAACCTGCAAAACCTTTTGTGTTCATTGGACGTGTCATAAGATAAGATCCATAACTGAGATTTGTTTCTCTTATAAAACATGGATTTCATGTTTCGACCACTGCAAAAAAGAAACGAAAAGAAAGTTGTAATGCAATTATTGATTGAGGTTTTCTAGATTTTCCACCTCGTTCCAAGAATAAAGCCAAGGAATAAGACGGAGTTTTGTATTCGAATTTTTCTTTTTCATTATTTTTGCTGTTCTGCTAGAACTAATTACGTGAACTGTAAGTTCCAAAAATCTGTGCGATACGAGCTTATTATTTGAGGTAAAACTATGTCCGTGTCATTTGCTACTAGAAATTACGTATTGGTTGCTTAAAAAAGAACGCTTTTCAGTTGGTAACCCTTAATAAAAAACTAACATTTTGTTTTATTGTGACAATTTTTCTTAGAATGGAATATGGTAAAGGCACCATATTTCGAGAGGTAAAACCATGTCCGTGTCATATTTTATTAGGAACTACTTGGCTGGTGAAAAGTAAGTAACAACGTTTAATCGCACTAATTACAGATTACTGCAGACACGGGTTTCGGGATTACAATGAACCCCTTTTTCAAGCAAAATAATTGAGATTATATGGATGAAAAGACATCCGACAAAAGAGCTTTTTTATCCATTAGCTCACTTATTTTGCATTGAAAAAGGTGTTCTATCGAACCTCGTAACACGTGTCTTCCGTAATGTAATCCGCAATATGTGCCATTTAACGTAGTTATTTGTTTTTTACTTTAGAAGAACAAAGGTATTGATTCAACTTTATTTATTCGTTGGTTTAAAAAATAACACTTTTCAGTTGAAAACCCTTAATGAAAATTACTTTTTTTTGTCGTGATCGTTTTTGTTAGTTTTGATTATAACATAATGGATATTTTCAGGGAAATTTGCGTTCGCGAAGATACTAGTCCAAATGCATATTTTCATCTAATGTTAAATTGTATTCAGTGCTATCAAACAACTACTTTGTGTTGCATATCAATAACTACGCCTTTTAATAGTTTGTATTTTATTAAAAATTCCAAGCATCTTTCAATATTCAAGAGTTGAATCAAAAATTGAAAGTGTCAACTAATGCCTAAAACTTAATTTGTAATCTGAATGTAGTGCGGACTCATGCTTCGTTGAGTTTCCTACTAGTTACAGAAAACAACTGATAAGCAAATTTCTTATTTTAAGGAAATATTCGTAAAAATTAAAATTGGTTTTACAGTTGAACTAAATGTAATATGCTCCAAGAAATACTTCCTATTTTTCTCCACTAATCTTTCTTAAGATTTTCAAATTACAAAATTAATCATTAACGGTGATTGAAACATAAATTATCAAAGTTAACTTTGAATTTCATAAGTTAACGATGCGTATTCAATTTACCTACTTTCAAGTCCCATCTTTGCAGCATGCGACTTCCCGCTAACCATAATTTATGTGATTTCAGTTGATGCATAGGAGTTAAAATGTTCGCAATCAGAGCAACTGTAATAAGGTTACTAAATTTAATTTTGTTCAAAAGTTATTAGCATGCGTGTGGTAATTTCAATACGACTTTTTGAAGACGTATAATAAATCTTAATTTTTCCGAAATGTTTATTAATATTTTTCTGACAGAGGGTAAAACTTAGAAACTCTAATTATAAACTAGATGAACTCTTACTATATTAATTTATTATATAGCTAATCCAAGCATGATGTAAAAAAGAGTTTCTTTAAGTTAATACTAAGCGCAGAAGTAGTTAAACCGTTAAATAAGCGCAGTCATACTTTTTTTTTTTTTGGGTTTGGAACTAATATTTTCAGAGAAAATACGTTTAGTACTTTTTTTCCCGAATATAAAAATAATTGGCATTATTACGGTTCGCATGAAAATTAAGTTTTGATATTGGTTATGTTAAAGTCATTTGCATAAATAATAAGTGCCTCCTGTTTTGTTTTTAACTTAGACAAGATTCGATATCATTTATTACAAGTATTAGTTCTTATTTTTATAGTAAAATACCTTAAGGATATTGCATTACCAAGTGTAAAAATATAGTGCTTTATTACTAAATCAAAACTGTCATTAATGAGAATGATACTCTGAAAGTACCTGAACTTCTTACGTTCTTAGTCAATAACAAAAAGAGAGTGAGTGTACTCATGTAGACGCGTAAAATGTTCCAAAATACATGTTTTTCCCATAAATGTTCAAAAGTATTTTCATTTATTTACACGACCTTTAATCGATGAAAAACAGTTTAACTCTGAAAAGTTGAAAAATAAACAGAGTTTACTACGTACATCTTTACATGTGCAATACATACATGTACTACGAATACGAAACTTTAAAACGAAAACTTGCAAAACATATAAACATTATGTGTAGCACAGGGCGCGGCAAGATAACTTTCTGATTTCAAAAAGAAATAAACACTTAATGATTCAGTTTTTTTAACATATTATAAAAAATGAAGAAGTGGGAGAAATATTTTTCAAAAAAATCTTTTTACGTGTACATTTTCAAAATTTTAACATTCAAAAAATACTTTAAACAATATGATGGAACTAACTATTTCAAAAAACATTAAAGAATATTTAATTTTTGTGTTAATAGTAAACTGTACGTAGACTTAAAATATTAAATCATTTCATCGTTAAATGATAAGGATGTTTTTTACTGTTTAAAATTTTAGCCTTAGAGGTTGTACCTAATTCGGAGGAGATTTCTTTCAATTGAGCGTTAACTTGTTATAATACAAAAGTAGTGTATTTTCCCTTTTAATCCTAAACATTTAAAGTGAAAATTTAAAAGAGATTAGATGATTAATTAAAGTACATACAGTGTAGAGATTCAATAACTTCATCGTTAAATGGTTAGGAATTGTTTCATTGTTTAAAATTTTAGCT
>NC_072731.1:195674065-195794444 GCF_026930045.1 Uloborus diversus | reverse complement strand
CTCTCCCGCATTCCCCAAGAAGACTTTCCTTTTGGGGTACGGCCTGACGATAATGAAAACCTGGATCGAGAATGTATTCTACTAATGTATGGTGTGGCTCAGTGGCGGCGATTCAGAGGGGAGAGGGAGGCGGGGTGACTGCCCCGCACTTTTTTCAGCATCAAAGTTATCCTAAACGTTAAGATTTTAATTTCAAAACATTCTGGGAGAGATTACCCGAGCATTAACGTCACCAAATATTGCTTAAAATTTCACTTTTAAAACTTCAAATTTGAAAATTTTCCGGGAGAAAATGCCCGAACGCACTCTTTTCTTCCTTAAAATTCAAAGATGACCTAAATTTGCTTTACAAAGACTCCAGTTTGAGGGAAAAAAATCAGGAAGAAAATCCTCCTAAAACTGCGTGTTTAAAACTCCAGAAAAAAAATTCCGGAGATATTTTTCTGAAACCCCCAAAGGAAGTTCAAGACTGAGTTTTATGATTTCATCAGTTCAAAGAGAAAAAAAATACTCGGGGATCCTCCGAACCCTTATATTCCTCCTTAAGTCAATAGAAGAGAAGTCTTTTAAAAGACGTTCAAAAAACGTTTTAAATTTTGCAAAATTTCTGGGAGAGAACCCCAAACTCCATGCGCTAAGTTTGCTAAAGATGGCTTTAATATATATTTTTGCGCCTTTATAATATTTTTCTTCCGGGATGAGCCTTCCTTACCCTTACATTGTCAAAGGCAATCCAAACTTCTTTGCTTTTTTTTTTTTTTTTTTAATTATTAGTTAGACTTTATTTTTAGAATAAAAATGCGGGAAACAACCCTGGAAACTCCTATCCGTTCCCCAAACGTTGACAAACTATACTGAAACGGCATTTTTAAAATTACAATTCCAGAACATTTACGCGGAAGAACGTCGGAAGCCCCCCCCCCTCCCCCCCTAGTCACTCAAGATAGCCTAAAAGAGTCTTCAACTTCCTAAAAAATTTTTTCCCCCGCCCTTACCAGCAGGGCCTGATTAACGCATGGTCCGGCGGGTCCGTGGACCTGGGCACCACAAATTTAGTGGCACCAAAATAGCCTTGCCTAAATTAACTTACTTTTTTTTAAAGCTCCTTTTACTATTTCTCAACTTTAAGGGAGAGGGAGCTGAAATTTTTTTTACAATCAGCTCAAAAACTCGTAGAATTAAAAAAAAATTCGTTTCAGCAACAGTTTCAGTGGAAGTTCCTTTTCATTTTTGAAAAGAATCAAAACTCGTTTGAGAAGCTGCGTTTCTCAGGACAATATCAAAATTAGGTTTCGATGATTTGATCGAGACATTTGCTTCTGTTAAAGCGAGAAAGAAGCCTTTTTAAAACTTAATGTCAGAATTAGCAAGATTTTTTTTTCTTGCAGTTTAAAATTGTTTTTAAACTCATTTTCACCTTAAGGTAAGGCAATTTTAACTCTGATTAGTAAGGTGACTAGACTATAAAGTGCTTGGTATTCAAATCGCAGGTTTTCTTTTCAATGTAGTTTCTATTCATATAAGGTTTCTAGTATAACACAATGAATTTAAAATTGTGCGGAATTTCTCATGGAGGGGGGGGGGGGGGCACCAACTTCTACTCCGGACCTGGGCACCAGTTTGGCTTGATCGGGCCCTGCTTACAAGCCCCAGTCGCAGGCCTCTGGTTTGGCTCTTGTAACTTGATGCTTGACCTTAGACGAGCTCTGTAGGGTTGAAAAAAGGAGAAATTCTCAGATTCACACAACGCCATTTATCGTTATCGTAACGCCGACCACCTATCCTCATCCATAATTTAGCAAATGGAACCATTTAAGCCTCAACTGATCGGGACAGCTTACCAGAGCCGCAACAGTCCGCATTTACACCTTGAGAAGCTAATTGTAAAAGCTCACCATGCAGTGAGCTTTTACAATTGGCTTCTGGTTTGTACAATTGGTTTCAGGGGCGTAGCTAAAACGGGGGGACAACCCCCCCCCCGAAACGTTAGTCTCAAAAAAAGGGGGGAAAAGAGGGAAGAGAAAGAAAAAAAAAAGAAGAAAAAGAAAAAAAATCAAAACGACTTTTTTCTGAGTAATAAAGGTCAAAAATTCACTTCGCTCCCCCCTCCCCCAATGCCATTGAAAATCTGCTCCATGTGTGACCCTCAAGCATAAAGACGCCTCCCTCTGCTGCGACAATTTTTTGATAATTGAGTGAAATTCGACACTTCGCTTTAGAAATGAGATTGATTTGTTAAATCCACGTATATGCAGCCTTTCTTTGTCATAGATTCTGCAAATTGTTAAATATGTTTAATTTTATGAGCCGCGCAGTGGGAATATTGCATACAGTCGTATCTCTATATTTCGAATTTCACATTAAGGAAAAAAAAATCGAGATAAACAGGTTTTGAAATACGGGAGATTTAAGAAACTTTTTATAGAAATTTGAAATATGCTAGTGAAAATTTGAAATCAATACTAAAGACAATATGAGCTCTTGATTAAAATTCCTCTTTATTGGTTTTGTTAGGTATTTATTCTATTATTATATTATTAAGTGCTTTATTGCGAGTTTAAGGAATCATTTTGACAGTAAAAGAAATTTTAAGCTTATCTTTTTCAAGAAAAAGTCTTTTATTGCTTTTTGGTCCCAGATTTTTTTTTTTTGGATTCATTATTTATCCTCTTGAGGTTATCAATTGCAGCAAATTTAACTTGGCCAGTATTCTACGAATTTCCTTTTTTCATCACTTGAAAAAAACTTATACTTTCTTTTCACTCCTACCATTCCGGTTTTCTACGGAATCACAATTTTAAGAAAGAGAGCGACCAAAGAACAGTAGTAATCCAGATAACAGAGGGAAATGGCTTTTAACTTGAATGACCTTTAACCATGAACTTAAAATGTTCATCTTAACATGTCAAACCTGTGAATTTCACCCCTTTACTCTTCTTCCAAGAAAGTGCGCGAAACGACTGTCCTTTGGTTAATCTTCATGGAAAGCCTATTCGTGGAACGCATTTCTCCCTTTTTTTCCACTGCCTCCTCAACTCTTGAAGACAATTCCTCTGTTTCTGAGTTGAAGAAAATGTTTTTGTTTGCTGCTTTAAAGATCATTGGGTTTGGAATCCGAAAATGATAGCATAACCGGAATTCGAGACGATAGAGGTTTTTGTTGGTCTGGTCTCGTGTGGGCCATAAATCATAGTCAAAACGACCTTTGCTAACCAGAGTATCCATTTCAATCACATTGATTTTTCAGCCAGTATTTACTGCGTATTCTTTTGGAAACGTGCAGTCTGTTTAAAATAGTATATTCTAAGTGAAAATTGTAGCATAATGAAGCGAGCAAGACCGATAACAAGCTTTTTTCAACCCAAAGAAAGAAATTAAAATGACGAAAAGGATTACTCTAAAAAGAGAAAGTTAACGTCGTCTGAAGAAAACGAAGTACAGTCTGTAAAGCAGCATTAGTCCCATCGGACCCTTCTGAAGGTAATTTTATTTTAATTCAAAAGAAAAACTGCATAGCATTACATGAATAAAATGTTTAAAAACGGGATGAATCTAGATTATTTCTATTAGCTTGGTTCGGATTAAAAAGTAGAAAATAAAAAAAGACTTCTGTTTATAATACCCAAAAATTGCTGTTGCTCTCTCAAATAGATATTTATGTAAATTCTAAAGCAGCTAATAAAATTTAAAATAAAGACTTGAAAGGAGAACAGATGGTATGCATTTGAGCGAATAACTTTCTACCCTCTATACTTCTAGTAAAAATAGTCTTTATAGTCTGACCACTGATGAGATTGAAAGTCAAACATCCAGTTTACAGGCGGAGATGGAAGTATCTATTAGCTTTCAGGGATGCCAGCTTTTGTAGATGTGTGTTAGCCTCTAAATTAAGCAGTCACACTGAAATGAACGAAACACGCTCATCAGATATTTGATTTCCCCGTGATTTGGATAGACTGGTTTTGACAAGACGTTGTTAGAAAATTTCACTTTAAATTAAATGGAGGGAAAAGAAAAAAAAAAAGTTGAATTTTCCATAACATTAAAAAAATAAAAAATTCTTTGCTTTTGTTTTGTTTGACACAAGTATCGGAATTGGGGCACCCCATTCCAAAGTGTGTAAGATTCACCTCCCTCTTATTTTTTTTAATACTAAAAAAATTTACACACACACACACACACATACACTCACACACACACACACACATATATATATATATATATATATATATATATATATATATATATATATATATATATGAAAAAGAAGAAGCCCCCCCCCCCCCAAAGTCGGGTCTAGCTACGCCTCTGATTGGTTTGTTCTGGCTAAGAGATATAATAGCCAAAGCCACAGAACCATTGCATACATTCTTGTTTTTGATCTCAAAAGGTTATATGAATTTAAGCAAATCACGTTTTAAAGATTTAGCCTTTTAAAGCTACTTTCCACTATAGAACCCGACTTGGAAAAACCCTAAATACCAAAGAAGCATGTTTATCGAAAATGTGTTTGAAATCAAAAATCAAGTCAACAAATTTTCTTAAGAAACTAGACGCCAAGGCGGGTTGGTGTACCCCACCTTCGGAGTAGTACCTCTGGTGCTTCGTCACCGTTTTGCCACCCAGCTTGACCTCGCCGCCTTCGGCGGCTTGGTGTCCACCACCTTCGGAGGTGTACCTTAGGGGCTTCGCCACCTCTTTGCCGCAGTCTGCTGCGCAGCATCGACCTCGACCGACCCACCTGCAGCAGCTATGTGCTGCGCCCCATTTCCTGGAAGTACCGCAGGTGTTATTTTGGGGCTTAGCCCAGTGCTTGCCCTCTGAGACAGCGTTTGCCAGTGAAAGAATTTAAAGTGACATTTTTGGGATGTAAATTATTCCTTTAAAAGAAAAGAAGAAAAAATCTTTTTTGTTAAAAACGCGCTCTACTTAAGCAAGCCATTTGAATTATTATTTTTCTTTGCGCATCGAGAAACGCACTTCATTATACGCCACCGAAAAACATTCGTCTCTTTCTGCATGACCTTTCTTTCTGCGAGTTACTTCCGTTTTCCCTATGGGGAAAATTAGAATCCCAAGAGGGAAAATGCGAATGGCTTGACGGGAAAGTCAACTAACAGGGATTCCGAAGGAAGTTATGTTTTAAATTAATATCTCCGCTAAATAAAGTCGCACAATTATAACACCTAGCTAAACATGTAGCCAGGAAAATTACGAATCTATCGATACCTGGATCGATGCTGAGTTTTTTTGTCGCTCACCAGGAGTAGCGATGACATAGATAGATAGATAGATAGATAGATAAATAGACAGTCACAAACAACAACTTTTATTTTCTTAAGAAATAAAACCAAAACAAAGTTTCCAGGATTTTGACAGATAGTTACCTAAATCTTCATTTTCAAATTGTATTTCTTCATCGCTATCATAATTTTCAACAAGTTCCTAAGAATAAAAACATTTAAGTGCAATGTCTTCATTCCCAAAACTTCAAGTAGTTCTGATGAGGTTCAGATGTTAAGCATCTGACTTTTGTTTGTTTTATCACGGACTGATTTACGGCAGGGCATTCGGAGCCCGGGCCCGGGGCACCAAAGAAAAGGGGGGCACTAAATTTCTATCTTTTTTTTTTTTTTTTTTTTTGGGCAAAAAGACAGAAAAAAACTCCAAAACAGTTTTATGATGGACAATGTGAAGAAGTCATATTAGACTCCAAGCAAAGTTTCAAGGTTTCCTGTTTTTATGTAATCTGTGATAATTTGATTACAAAACTAAAATTCAGGATGTCAGCCTATGATGGCATGTTAAAGAAATTTTCTTGCTTGTTTGCATGCGACAAGCAAAATATTCGAGAAAGTGCAAAAGATTTTAAAAATCTTACTTCTGTGATTTGGAGGAATCTTTTCCTGATGAATTTATTCATATTAGTTCAATCATCGGAAAAGAAAGTTTAATGACCGAAAAGTTTAAAAAAAATCCATAAACTTGGTAAATGGATACTTTTGCCAATATAGATACTAGTGATGGGCATAATCGAGTTCTCATAATCGAATCACTCGATTATTCAAGATCATTCGAGAACTCGATTACCACGAGTTCTCGATTATCGTATCTCGAGTTCTCGATTACCACTTTTCGAGTTCTCGAGCGATGAACTTCTCGAGTTCTCAATTATCACTTTCCGAGTTCTCGAGCGATGGACTGCTCGAGTTCTCGAATATCACTTTCCGAGTAATCGAGCGATCAACTGCTCGAGTTCTCGATTGTCACTTTCCGAGTGCTCGAGCGATCAACTGCTCGAGTTCTCGCTTTGAACTTCTCGAGATCTTGAGTTCTCGAGATGTTGAGTTTTCGAGATGTTGAGTTCTCGAGATGTCAATCATTCGAGTAATGTATTTTTCGACCGATTTGATAATCGAATGAACCTCTCAATATAATTGACTTCTAATAAGGGTGCCCACCTAGAAAGGGAGGGGGGGGGGGGGAGGTCATGGCGTAGCCTGTGCCATTGACATTTTTAGGGGCGGTGTTTTTAAGGGGTATTTTTCATTTTTTGCGGGGCTCTGCGATTTTGAGGGGGGGGGTGGGTGCGTCTTTGACCTCAGGGGGGGTACCCCTGCTTCTGACGTGTTTCAGTTGCAGGGACGGATCCGTCATTTAGGGGGGTCAGAGGGCTGGCTTTGAAAAGTTAATGATTTTACTTATGAATGGGCATGGTTTTTGTTGTCTTCCGAAAAAATTTGCATTGAACCCTTCCCCCAGAAAAATTTGCAGTGACTGACGGGCTGCGCTGAGGTGCCCACAAGGGAGGTGGTTCATAGCGCAGACTGCGCCACTGAAATTCTTAATGGATGTTAGGCTTTTTTAGGGAATATCCTTCTTGAGGGGAGAGGGTGTTTTGAGGGGTATTTTTCTCTTTTTCTGGGGGGGAGGAGGTCTCTGCGATATCGAGGGGGGGTGCCCTTGACCTCAGGGCGGGTGGATACCCCTGCTTCTGAAGTGTTTCAATTGCAGGGGCTTATCCGCCATTTAGGGGGTCAGAGGGCTGGCTTTGAAAAGTTAATGATTTTACTTATGAATGCGCATGGTTTTTGTTGTCTTCCGAAAAAATTTGCATTGAACCCTTCACCCAGAAAAATTTGGAGTGAGTGACGGGCTGCGCTGAGGTCCCCGCAGGGGAGGTGGGTCATGGCACAGACTACGCCATTGAAATTCTTAGTGGACGTTAGTCTTTTTAGGGAGTATCCATCTTGAGGGGGGGGGGGGGTCCTGATTTTAAAAGGTGTGCCAGCACACTTGAGGAATAGATACCCTTGCGATCTAAATGGTGTTATTATCAAATAATTGTCTCTCTTGGGATGCTTTGGTAGTCTAATGATATGTTTGGTGGAAGTGAAGGTTGGGGGCGCTAATAAGGTTCTAACTTGAGAGGCATTAAAATTAAAATTACATTTCAGGTAAAAAGCGGAATACTTAGTTGAAAACCTGAGGGGACGTCTTCCCCATTATGTCTACCTTCGACTATACCATTAGGTTAATGAACAAGTGTAAAAGGTGTTAACAAACGTTTTAGAGTCCAAATATACACATTACTGCAGACACGTGTTTCGGGGGTTTCAAGGAATCCTTTTTTTTTCAACGCAAAATAGTGAGATTGTTGATGTAGGGACATTACTGGATGTCTTTAGGGAACATTCATTAATTACGCAAGGGTCCTAAGGGGGAGGGGGTTGGAAAAATGTCTATATATTTGGGGGGGGGGGGGGGTTCAAACCCATTCTTTTGCAATATTTTCCAAGTCGATGTTTTACATTTGAAATTGCGCGGTCAAGTGATTTGACAGGGATTATACACATTTCATTTGCGTCTGGAAAATAAATAACGTAGATAAGCTGTTTTTAATTTGTTTTACAAAGAATGAATAATGTTAAACATAATAAAAGAATCGCACTATGCATGGCATGTTTTATTTTTAATTAGTATCGCGTCATATACAAAAAAAAAATGTCGAAAAAACATTCAGTCTAAATTTCTACTTTCTAGTAAATATTTAATTACACAAAAAAGTTTAATTTAATAATAGTAAATTTAATTTCGATTCCAGTGATGTTAGACTCGTTATTTTATTATTTTGGAAAACGAAATGGAATCTTACGTAAGAATAGGGGGAGGGGTTTGAAAAATCTTCCGTACCCTTACATGGGGGGAGGAGGGTCAAAAATTGCCAAAATCATCCTTACGTAACTAATGAACGGCCCCTTACATGCAAAAGCTTACTATTTTGTTGAAAAAAGAGCACCTTAAAACTCAAAAACAATGTTTCTGCAGTACTCTGTATATTTGGGTTACAAAACGTTTGTTATTTCATGTTACTTCTCGGCACAATGGTATTTATTTATTTCTTAATAAAACAAGTTTTACTTCTGTAATTTCTAACTTTAATTCCTTCCTATGGGTGCAAATAAGTTTTGACACAAAACTGTGGAATTGTAATTTTTAGGAGATTTTGTCTCTTTTGGGGATATTGCTCTTGGGGAAGAGCTTCATAGGTGTTGCGCCTTCGCTCTTGGGATGAATAGATTTGGAATGATTTTAAAATCGAATGATTGCTTTTCGCTTGCTTTATTCGAATGGGTTATAGTTGAATGTTTGGCGTCGAATTTCCGATAATTGAGAGATTTCATAATAATCAAACGATATTTTTCGAACGAAAATTGTTAATTATCATATGAGCGGATTTTTGGAGGGGCATGCGTTGTGTGACTGGCGGATACAACGGGAGGGTCATGGGGGTCATGACCCCCCTCCGTCCCACCCTAAACCTACAGTATCCGTACACATAGTGTTCAAACACTTCATGCATAAAATGTAAACGATGACAGTATCTTTTCATTTCATGAATAATTTTTCAAAGTAAATATTTGAACTACTACTTCGTTTCATTGCTCATGAAATTAATTTGCAACGTTTATCTCCAATTAGGTGCCTTATTCCTGATTGATTTGATGCTTTTTATTGACTCCCAAACACGTTCAGACATTTTTCGTATCAAAAACGGAAATTTCGTTCATGAGGGGGGGGGGCACTTTCTTCAACACGACCCCTCCCCACCCATAACGGTTTTCTGTATCTGCCCCTGGTGTGATTCGGCGGTGAAATCTTGAAACAAAGGGTAGAGAAACGCTTTCCATACTGTTTTGAACTTGACAGTTATTAAGATTAAATATGTACAATTTTTATTAAAAAGTGAGTGATAATGAAAATATGGGCGGGTCTTTGGGCGACACTAGCAGGTTTAAACTTGAGAGTTGTTTAAACTTAAAAATATATTGAACTAGTATTGCACAAACTGTGTAATTGAGAATTTAAGGTGGTCTTAGCTCTTTTTCGGATCATTGTTTCTTAGGTGGAGGGGGGAGGTGGAATTGTCATAACAGGCGCGCCATTGCTCACAGGAACAGACGAACACCTCTGTTATTCTATAAGGTTTCAGAATCAAATAATTGCTTCTAAAGCGCTTTTATTTTTTTCGGATGGGGTTACTCAGAGAGCACACTTCGTTGAGATAAAGGTTTTAAAACGATTGTTAACGCTGTGACAACCATGTCAAAACGTTTGGGAAACGTTTTAACGCAATGTGTTTATAATGCAGTGGTGCCCATCCCCCCCCCCCCCCCCGGCGATGGCAATTAACCCTCAAATGCGACGAAGAACCCCCAGAACTAGAGCACCCTAAAATAAGACGAAAAGCCCTCTTATAAGTTACCCTCTCCTCTTCAAAACTTTAATGGCGCGGTCTACGCCATGGATCCTCCCAGCCCCCCCCCCCCCGCCCTCTCTCTCGTGGGAACCCTTGTATAATATATTGCCTGTTGTCGAATGTTCGGTTATCGAGCGTCTCGGATAATTTGAAAATCCAATACGTAATCTGCTTTTCAGAGAAACTTGGTAATCAATTTGTCCTTTTTGAGGACCAGCGCATGGAAAATGAAGCGCAGCTACGAAACCTTAAATTCCGAAATGGATTGTCGCGAGCCAAAGCATTTTCAGTAGTTTTGCCTCAACACACTTTACAAGAAAAAAAAAAAAAAACTCATAAAATCAGCACATCAATTGACTCCAAATTTTTAAGTTGAATAAATAATATACTAATCAACATTTGTGAAAATATGAGGAATATGACATTAAAAATATAAGGAATATGACATAAACAGAAGCGAGTAAAACAAGAAAAACATTTAAATTCAACTACACACGCAAAAATAAATGCTACGCACACAAGAAGTCACAAATATCTTGCGTGTGGAATTAAAAAAAAAAATAAATAAAAAAAAAAACAATAATCTGTATAAAATATAATTTTTATTTAAAAAAATGGGTCAAAGAGTGGAAGCTAAAACTAATCCCACACGACAATCTTAAATATTTCTTTTTAATGCATTCAGAAACATTTCAACTTCACTCCCTGCACTTTTAATTACATATTTAAGTCAGCGAATGAAAAATAAAAAAGAGCGAATCAAGAAAGAAAAAAAAAAATCATGAACTTCAATGCACTTCAAGCCACACTTGTAACTTTCAATGCGCCGGGAATCCCAATCTTCTGGAAAACGCAGCCAGAAATATTTTACCCTCCCACCTCATGTATCATTCAGATTAATATAATTCTAATAACAAGAACACACACACACACAAAAAAGCAAAAGCAATAAACAAGAATAAATGAGTCCTTTTGCGCAGAGCAACGATTCCCCTACTTGTTTACATTATTAACTTCATGTTTGAGAGATCGAAACCGTTCGAAATAATCACGTGATATCTGAGAATCATTACTTTAAATGCATAGCCGTTCGAATAAATCACTCAAAATGAATGTAAAAAAATTAAAAATCGAGAAATCAACCAGTTACACAAATTGAGATGGAAGGGAGAGGAGGTGATAGCGTATCATTTCAATCACTCCGGGGAATCCCCTGAAGGCCACCAAGAGTCAAGGGCCCGTTGCCAGTTTTTTAGCCGCCACCCATAAACTTATAAAAGTATTTACTACTCCAAGCCGGGTCGTCCAAATGCCGAGCTCCTAGTTTCTGATAAGCTGTAAGTAGTGTTGACAAGCAATAAATACAATAACTTCTAAAAGCCAGGAGGGTTCGCCCCTTATTATACCCCTAAATGATAGACTTAATGGCACATTCCTATTTCGAGCGTAACCCTGCCAAAACAACTCGGGAATTCAACTGTTCCAAAAGTTAAGGGTATCCCCCCACCCCCTTTCGCTGGGCGATATGGCGCACCCTATCAAATGTTACGGGGCATCCGTCTAGAAAGAGCTCCCCCCAACTCCCGAAAAGAGATTTAAAAATCTCTCAAAAATTCACTTCTAAAAATTTCAGTTTCGCAGGCTGCGCTATGGACCCCCCCCCCCCTCCCGAAAATGAGATTTAAAGAACCCTCTCAAAAAACTAGACCTCAAAATTTTAGTGGCACTGACTACGCCATGCCCCCACCCCTTCCGAAAATGAAATAAAAAACACTCTGAAAAAACCGGCCAATGGCGCAAGCTGCACCATGCCCCCTCCCCCCTTTTAGTAAGCACCCCTGTAGCAGTAAACTGAATTCTGGAAAAGCTCAGAAAATGAACTACTTAAGTACTCGATTCAAACGTCTCGAGATCTCGATTTGAAACATCTCGACTTCTCGATTCAAAAGATCTCGAGAAGTCAATCGCTCGAGTATTCGATTATAAAGATCTCGAGAAGTCAATCGCTCGAGTACTCGATTATAAAGATCTCGAGAAGTCAATCGCTCGAGTACTCGATTATAAAGATCTCGAGAAGTCAATCGCTCGAGTACTCGATTCCAAAGATCTCGAGAAGTCAATCGCTCGAGAACTCGATTCCAAAGATCTCGAGAAGTCAATCGCTCGAGTACTCGATTCGGAAGATCTCGATTATCAATCGCTCGAGTTCTCGATTTCAAAAGATCTCGATTATCAATCACTCGAGTGATCGACTTGAAAAGTTCTCGATTATCAATCACTCGATTATCAGAAGTACTCGATTCCCGAGATCTCGATTATCAAAAGATCTCGATTATGCCCATCACTAATAGATACAGCCCTGAAATTGTTTTAGACTTTGCCAATCTTCAGTTGTAGTGGAGAACGAGGAACGACCATTTTCGCTATTGAAGAGAACTAAGTGTCCTTTGTGTACTCTCATTTCTGATAGTAAATTATCTTTATAAGCTCTATTAACAATAGAAGGAAGTTTAACCGCAAAACTTGGTTATAAGGACATTATAGAAGAATTTACTACAAGAAAACAAAGGAACACAGGAAGCACATTATTATTTACCTTAACCATCATAGTTTCTCCATCTGCAACTGTAAAGAATTTTCTTACATGAAAATCAGGAATTTATTTTAGAGTTTTTTTTCTATCAAAATAATATCCAAAAATTTCCTTCATATTTTTTTTTTGGGGGGGGGGGGGAGGGGGCACCATATTTGTCAGTGCCCCGGGGCACCCAAGTGTGTAAATCGGTCCCTGTGTTTTATATTATTTTTAGGGTTGTTTCAGAAGGGCAGGGCCCGATTAAATAAAAGTAAGGCCCTAGGCCCACAATAATTTCGAGGCCCCTTGAAGACTGATTTTTCGGGGACCCCTTTGTCTATCACAGAATTATGTAAATCATTTATCATGTGCATTCATGAATCCAATCCCCTTCGGGGCATCCACTAATTGTGATAAGGTAAACTCGGGTAATAATTAAAAAGAAAATTAATAAAAATTATCCTTTAAGTAAGTTTTTTTCCAACTAAAAAGTCGGGTTTTTTAAAAAATTATTGCTTTAAAAACACATGTATTTTTCGCGTAATTGTAATGCTATGTATAATTCTTTAAGTAATTTGGGGCCCCTTAGGAAGATGGGGCCCCCAGGCCTAGTTGGCCTTTGCGGTAATCAGACCCTGCAGAAGGGACGGACAGGAGATTTTTTTCCGCACCTCTCACGTGAGGCAAATCATGTGACTTCAAGGCACGCTGCAATTGGTGGAATAATAATACCTTTTGGCACAAAAATTATTTGTGACTTAATTCTTTTCTGAGGGGGGGGGGGGTGAGCCACAAATTTCACCCTCTGTTTTACACCAACCACTAAGATTTCTTTGCAGGGTTGCCACTCAATTCTGGCGGGGGGGGGGGGGGAATTATCTGTTTTTTTTTTCCTATATGGATATACAGCATTACAGAGAGCAATCACTGATATTTGTATAAGAACATGAACATCCTGATAGTTTCATCACAAGGGGGAAAACGCAGATAAATAAAAGTAAAAGGAAGTAAACAAGAATTCAACAACACTGAAATAATAGCATGGTGACTGAATATTTATACTTAACTTTTTATTCAAAAAAAAAAAGACTTCTCTTAATCATTACTTGGACCTTAAAAGATGAGAAGAGTAAAATTGAAGCAGAACAATGAATATTGTTGACGAATCTTAAACTCACTAAATTGAATTAGCATAAAATTTAAGATGCATGCATGAATGTCAAATAAAACATTAAATAATTTTTGCATTTTCGATAGACATTTTAATATTTAACTAAACAAACAAACAAACAAAAATAAATAAATAAATAAATAAATAAAATAAAATAAAAATAAATTTAAAAAAAGCAATAAAGTAAAATTACCACAGTAAATAAATAAATACTTTTTTGCCGAAATAACAGGAAATCCGTTTTTTAGCATAAATAAAGATTACTGAATACACGTGTTCTGTTCATTTGCGCTAAAAACGTTGCATATTTCCTGTAAAATTACCATATTTTATTTCGTTTATTTACTTATATTTGAGCACAATTCAACAATTAAAAAAATAAAGAAAAAAAATGTGAAGTCTCTGCCATTAAACAGGTTTCTAAGCAAATTTTCAATATTCCCTGTAGTTCCCCCCCCCCCTTTTTTTTTTTGGTGATTTTTGAATTCTATGCTTTTTTAGTTTTCCCTGTGGCATAGCAAATCAGGTTTGAAAGTTCAACTTGTTGCGAATACATTTTTAGGCATATGCTGTTATGTTTTGCATCGAAAAATCAATCTTTGAAATTTTTGCCCCCCCCCCCCCCTCTTTCCCAACAACGCCTTTTAGAAACAAGAACAAGCTCTTCAATTCAAATCTGAAACTGCGTTACTAATAAAATAATTTCAAAATGCTTCCGACATAATTCTTGCTGCTTCTTATATGAAATGACCCCCTGAATCCAAATATGACCTTTCTCCCCCCCCCCTCCTATACGTACCACTTTTCAAAAATGGCGACCACCAATTTTTTCCATTTTTTAGTTTTTGAGTTTTAGAGCTATTATTTTAAGGAAGGGAGTTTTGTATAAGCCATTAAAACTCTTCTGAGGGGCTAAAGAGGAGCAAAGTTCAAAAACATGCACATTTGAAGCATAGGCGGATTTAGGCCGAAATATTTGGGGGTGCAACAATAACAGGAATCCGGGAAGGGGGGGAGGTATTCCCGGAATAACAAGACAGTGGCGAAATCAGAAAATAATTTTAGGGCGGGACAAACTTTTAAGTCTTTAAAACGCAATGTAAATCATATTTAGTAGGATTATGGGATGGGCAATTCTTAACATATCAAACTGCAGAAAAAGTCTTAAACGAAAGTCGCCATTAGAAGCAATGAGTAAATCCAGCTACTGGTTTGGAATGGGATTCACGCCCCAGAAAAAAATTTTAAACAGTAGTTTTGAAAACCCAGTTTTACAGTTCTTGGTGATATTTTAGGGGCAAGAAAGGTACGTGTGACTCCAAGGCTATTTTTAGAAATTTTAGTCTTATAAATGTGATTATAGTCCATATTTATAGTTTGGGTTAGGAATGAGACTCATAGACTGTCTCCAATCGAATTTTTCAAAAGCAGATAAATACGTACCCCCCCCCTCCCCGCCCCCACGCTACCCCTTAACTTTTCAAAATTGAAGTTCCAAAAATACTAAGGAGGAAAATTTTTGATGCTGTTTCCGGACGGGGTGTTTTGGAGCTCTCCGCTGGAAATTTTCGAAATTGAGGTCCTAAAAATGAATTTCTGCAATACTCCATGGTATTAAAAAAAAGGATTCTCCCACTTAAATGTTTCGAAATAGTAGCTTTCAAAACCAAAATATTAACACTCTTTGATGATATTGCAGAAAGGGGATCGGAGGCCCTTGTTCTAATATTTTCCAAAATTAAAGTCTTAAACACATGAGTGTAAGACCATATTTGGTAACGTTAGGGACACTGCAATTTTCCAAAACTGAAGCTCCAAAAACTCAATTTTAAACGATTTTCGATGTAATTAGGTGATTAGAAGATCTTCCTTGGAAATTTTGCGAAAATGAAGCCCAAGGAACGAAATTTGAGGTACTCTGTAATAACTTTGGCTGGAGAATAAAGAAACTTCTCAAACAATTTATTGTTCAGTGCTGTGTTATTGTATAAAATAATTGCATGTTCCGTAATTGGGTATTTATTCGTATATCAATAGCAATTCTTGTATTTTAAAACAACAATGGCTAATTAAGTGGGCTTTGGAGAAGAAAAATTTTGAGGACTAATAGAAAAAATGAAAACGAAATAGAAAAAAAAAAAAAAAAAGGGAATGGGAGATATGAAAAAAAAAAAAAAAATAAGGATTATGAAGATTTTTTCCCCAACATTCTTTTTTTTTCGTAAAATAACTGCGTTTTTCCAAAATGAGATCTTTTCCTCTCTTCAATAATAAAGAATTTTTTTTAAAAAACATCTACTCAGCATATTGTGGGGAGGGTCACCACTCTTGTAACCCCTCCCCCTGGATGCACCACTGCAGCAAAATGTCAGGGAGTACTCCTTCAAAAATTTTTGAAAATTTACCTTAAAAATGTTGGTTTTCGGTTGATTTCGGTGTAGATTTTATTGATAAAGTTTTTCTTGCAATAGGCTTTTTTTTATTTGACTTAATTAGCCATTGTTGTTTTAAAATACAAGAATTGCTATTGATATACGAATAAATACCCAATTACGGAACATGCAATTATTTTATACAATAACACAGCACTGAACAATAAATTGTTTGAGAAGTTTCTTTATTTGCATGAAATTATTTATTAGTTTTTTTTTTTTCAAATGGAAAAAATTATTTTAATTCTTAATATGAGCACAGTTACGTTTTTCTTGCACTAGTGACGTGTGGTGATACACTGAATTCAAGTAAATTTACTAGTATAGCAGCTATGATTTTTTTCCCCCAACTGAGTTTCTGAGTAAAATATACTAAACTAATTTTTTTCAAAACCTAGCCAAAAATTTTGGGGGTGCGGCACTCCCCCTGGCACCCCCGTAAATCCGCCTATGATTTGAAGCAAGTTGGGAAGCTCATGGAAATACTCCCCTAAAATATTTTTAAATTCATCAAAATCTATCTTTTTATTTTTTAGTTATATGTTTTACAATTTTTTCTCTTATTTTTCAGCAGAAAACCAGAGCATACGACTCACTTCTATGAGCCCCATATCCAAAATTTATTTTTCACTTAGTAGAGAAAAAAAAGTTTTTTTGGAAGCATTGCATTATGCAGTCAGATTCGCACCGCAGATCTTCGGTAAAGAACCCTTTCCTATTATTCAACTTAATTCACAGAAAAAAATTAAGATTAAAATGGTCTCAAATGCGCTTGTACATTAATGAATATTTATATCTTTGGGGGATGTAATGCCACCATTATTTTTCAATATATCAAGAAGTGATAGACAAAAGCGTTGGTGCATCCCCAGAAAAAAAATATATATATCTATTAGTAGTACATTATACCCCTCGTATATTTAAGTTCATTTTAATCAGAATTATGTCTAGTCTAGTAATGTAAATTGAATAATACGGGAAAGCTCTGAACTAAAGATCTGCAATATGACTCTGACAAAGCAATACACGATGCTTAAAATATTTTTTTTTTAAAACAATTTTACAGTGTAAAATTTTTTTCGGACATGAGGCTAATAGAAGTGAGTCCTATACTCTGATTTTATGCCAAAAAATTAGAGAAAACAAATTTTAAAACAAAACCCCTAAGAAAAAAAATCAATTTTGATGATTTTAAAAATATTTTTGGTGGGAATACCCCCACGAGTCTCCTAATTTGCTCCAATTCTGCATGCTTCTCAACTTTGCACCTCTCTAGCCCCTCAGAAGAGCGTTTAATGACTACTAGGGATGCGTCGTTCATGAACGAACAGGTCATAAAAAACGAATCCTTAAAAAATGAACGGATCCACTCGTTAAAATAAAAAATGAACGACCGTTCTTTTGAACGATAAGCAGTTTGGAACATTGATGCACTTGGGATAAAATCTTTTTCTGTTCTCATTGCAAGTGTTGAGTAATTTTAAAGCACCCTAATATTTAGGTGAGTCTTTTTCTTTCCTTCTTAAATTAAGTTATCTGGTACTCCGACTGAGCTACCCATATACTACGTGTCCAAAAAAAAAAAAAAAAAAGTTGCACGCCTTATATTTGGTTGGACCACCTTTTGCGCGTATTACAGCTTTCATACGCCGTGGCATTGCTTCAGTGAGCTTTTGTAGAGTATCCGTTTTTATTTTCGCCTACAATTCCATCAAGAGGTCTCCTAAACGTTCGATAGATGAAGGACGTGTGGTGAGTGATCTTAAATCCTTTTCGAGTACGTCCCACAGATTCTCGATTGGATTGAGGTCTGGACTTTGTGGTGGCCAAATCATGTATTGAAATGATGCATCGTGCTCATCGAACCAAGATTTAACAATTGTAGCCGGTGTACTCTGGCGTTATCGTCTTGGTATACACCGCTACCGTCAGGAAAATAAAAGTCCATAGATGGCACAACATGATCATCCAAGATGTTAAAGTACTGCGCAGACTTCATTTGGTTGGTGCACAATGTAGCCGAGCCTAGTCCAGATGAACAGAAACAACCCCTGATCATGACACAGTCTCCGAAAGAGTGCACAGTGGGAACGAGACATGTAGGGTCCATTGTTTCGTGTAGCTCTCTTCGAACTCTGACGTGCCCGTCATTTTGAAAGAGCGTAAATCTTGACTCATCGGACCACATGACCTTTCCCCAATCATTAACAGACCAATTTTTATGATCGTTTGCAAATTGCAGTCTCTTTCTTCGATTAATAGCACTCACAAATGGCGTCCTTATTGCAACACAGCTTCTTAGTCCCGATTTTTGAAGATCTCGTCGCATTGTGCGCTTGGAAATTGTTTTACTTCCCTCGTTGAAGAGTGCTGTGAATTAAATGGTCGATTTCTTGCGATTTTTCTTCACTAATCGCTTCAGAGAACGCCGGTCACGTTCGTCCAGTATGGATTTACGACCACAAAGGTGTCGCGAACAGGTAGCTTCTCCGTCATTTTTCCACCTTTTAATAATGCGTTGAACAGTTCGCAATCCTATGCCACTAATTTCAACTATGTCTTTGCATTTTGTCCCACTTTGGTACAGGCCAACAATTTGTCCCTTTTTGAACTCTGTTACATCACTTCCTCGAACACAACTACCGATTCCAGCCATGCTTACTTCGAATTAAACAGTCTTCTAGTGCAACGTCCGCATTTTAAGCTTGCATCGAGCAAAGATTTATGCAAATATCTGTAATGCTCATCGAATCACCTTCTTCCAAAATTGGAACATTTAAAATCTGACCGCGACTTTTTTTTGGACACTTAGTGTATTTGTTACTTTTTTCGTTATACTGATCTATTGGTAATATTATATGTATGTATAGTGTTGTAGCTGGAAAAAAAATATTTAAAGGAACGCACCTCTTCCTTTCGGGTAGATGTCATGGTTGACAGTTGTTTGTTTTAGGGACAAAAAAGGTCAGTTTCGACAGCTTACTCCAGTTTTTATTTAAAAAGCAGACGTTTTATGCTTATAATATTTTTATTAAGTGTATGTATATTTAACGTACATAGTTTCAATAAATATTTCTTTATTCTCGAGTTTTATAATATTACTAGCTGCGTCTCCCGGCTTTGCACGGTCTACCCCGAAAATAAAAGTTATGTCAAGTGACGCATGTTCAACAACCAGGCTTGAATTTAAAAAAAAAAAATCATTAAATTTTTGTGGCAGATTGCAGAAAAAACCCGAAAAGGAAACATTTTAAATCCCCCGATTACAGGAAAAGCAGGAAATTTTACTTGTTCAAATTCGAGAAACAAAAAGGGCAACAGATCTTTCGTCTCAATGATTTTCTTCACGCTATAAAGTTTAATAAACGCATTGTTGCGGAAAGTTGAGATGAAGCACTGAATAATTATTTTAATGGAGGAAAGCCTTCGAAAAATAGGGATTTTATGTCGAAATCTAAGTGTCAAAAATAATAGTTTTTAATTGATATCTCTGCTAATTATTATCGGAGGATTGTGTTAAATAGCCAAACATAAAGACGAGAAGATTACAAATCCATCGATACCTGGTTTGATAGTCAGTGCACTGTCGGGAGAAGAAACTTGGAAATAGATACATACAAAGATACATACGCTCAGTTTTTAATTATATAAGATAACCTGTTTCATATATATATATATATATATATATATATATATATATATATATATATATATATATATATGTGGGACAGCCGAGCTACTGGCAATAACTATGAAAATGCTTGTACTCACTTATAAAACCACTCATTGATGACATCTAGATACTAAACATTTAATGATAACTAAACTACACATAATTAATATTTACAAAAATGATTACAATGCAGGAGTGCAGCCGTCTTGCTGCTCGTCTTTATACCACGTCTTACGTCTTTCGTCTCATCAAAGTGATTCACTAATCAAAAAGTTATACCGCCCTTGGCGCTGTTCGTTCTGTCGCCGGACCCTACGTCATCATCTCTTGGCAAGTTTTACATACAAGAAAGCTAAAAGGTAAGAATAGCTATGCAAGTGTACCAGGATGTACCAGAGTCGGCACCACAAGTTCGGCCGTCCTGCACTCGACTGGACCTCTAGGCGAACCTAAAAATATAGTAAGCAAAAAAAAAAAAAAAAAAATTAAACTAAAATTAAATTGGTTGCAAAAGTTTTTCATCTTCAAATTTTCAGTCTCTGATTTTGCTCGTCTTAAAATTGCTCCTTTTCACAAAAATGTTCGTCTGCAAATAAAAACTGTCCGTCTTTAAAAATTGTCCATCTTTAAAAATTTCTTCTTCGTCCTCGTCTTTAAAAAAATTCGTCTTCGGCTTTAAAAAATATCGTCTTTGTCTTTAAAAAATATCGTCTTCGTCTTTAAAAAATATCGTCTTCGTCTTTAAAAAATGTCGTCTTCGTCTTTAAAAAATATCGTCTTCGTCTTTAAAAAAATATCGTCTTCGTCTTTAAAAAATATCGTCTTCGTCTTTAAAAAATATCGTCTTCGTCTTTAAAAAACGTCGTCTTCGTCTTTTAAAAAAAACTTTGTCGTCGTGCGTTTCGTCTTTTATCATTTGTTTCGTCTTTCTTTCGTCATTTGTGTTTTCGTTCATCTTTTTCGTCTTCTTTTGGTATTCGTCTTTCATCTTTAAATTGAAAGTATGGACAGTTGATTTCAAAAAGTTGGTGTTTTCTTCTTCTATTTTTCTTACACCTCTTTGCTTCTTTTAATCTTTTTGTTTAATTAACATTCTGAAAAGTTGTTCCATGGTTTAAGGAATTCTGCGCATGTTGATGTGCAGTTTGGTCCTTCGTGAGTTCCTTCTTTGATGACATCAAACGTATTTCCTCCTTTCACCTTCGTTATTCTGTACGGGCCTAGGTATTTCGGTTTAAGTTTTAGGTGAGGTCCAAATTGCGTTCTTTTGATGGCGACCAAATCGTTAACTTCGTAAGGCTTCGGTTTTTTCCTTCGTAAATTGTATGTCTTCTTGTTTTCTTCCTGAATTTTAAAAATTTGTTCCTTTGCATGTTTTCTCATATCTTCTCTTTGGGATTCAAAACTGGCTTGAAATTCAACTTCAATCATTTCTTTCAGCTTTTCAAGTCCTGCAACCTTCATCTTCGTTCCAAAAAGTAATTCAAATGAAGTTTTATTTATGCTTCTTTGATATGTTGAGTTAATGGCTTGTTGCAGTCTATTCGTGTGTTTGTACCATTGAGCAGGGTTTTCCAAGGACAATTTAGAAAGAATTGCAATAATTGCTTGATTAATTCGTTCGACTTGGCCATTTGCTCTTGGTAATCCTGTCGTTATAAAATGATGATTAATGCCCTCTTTTGCGCAGTAATCAGCAAATTCACTAGAAGTAAATGCTGGTCCTTTATCCGAGATTATTTGAGAAGAGTTTCCAAATACAGTCTTTTGAAGCTCTAATTTGGCTATGGTTTCAGCAGACGTCATTGTTTTTGTTGGGTAGATCCATACAAACTTAGTAAAGGCGTCAACTACAACAAAAATGTGTTTGTAATTTTTTTTAGTACTCTCTATGGGTCCAATGTGGTCAACATGATACGTTTTCAGGGGGACGTCTTCTTTATGCAATGGATGCAAAAGTCTTTCTTTTTTTTCCTTTTTATGGTTCAAAAGTATACAATGGACACAATTTCCTATTATTTTTTCTATTTTCTGTCTTAGTTTCGGGATAAAATAATATTCTTCTATTTCCTTTTCAGTATACTTGATACCTGAGTGACTTTTCTCGTGCGCATTTCTTATTATCTCTGTTTGCATATTCTCTGGCACAACCACTAATTCTTTACCTTCAACAAATTTATATAATATTCCATTTCTATCACAATAATCTTCATAATCTGAAATTTTAAGTAATTCCTTAATAGTTTTAATTTTAGTATCTTTATCTTGAGCTGATTTCAGCTGTGGCAACAAATTATCGACTGAAATGCAAAACGCGTCGATAGGGGAGCGACTGAGAGCGTCAACATGTGGCATCTTGCTTCCGGGACGATGTTCAATGTCATAATTAAATTCCTGTAGTAACAAAGCCCAACGAGCTACACGGGTACATAAGCCTCGTTTTGACAACGTTTTCTCAAACGCGGCGCAATCGGTTACAATTTTGAAATGGATACCCAAAAGGTAAACACGGAACTTCTTTATCCCTTCGATGACGGCTAGGGCCTCAAGTTCATAACTAGAATATTTCTTTTCGGCATCAGTCGTTTTTCTACTCATGAAATAGGTTGGATGAAAATTCTTTTCATTCGGTGGCTTTTGCATTAAAATTGCAGAATGCCCTTCTAGGCTAGCGTCCGTATGAAGTTCAGTCTCAAATTTAGGGTTGTAGATTCCCAGGACAGGTGTGTCAGCTAACAACATTTTTAATTGGTTGAAAGCATGTTTTTCTTAGACTCCAAAATGAAATTTTCGATCTTTTTTCAAGAGATCACTTAACGGCCTAGCTATTATGGAATATTTCGGGATAAACTTCCTAAAATATCCTGTTAAACCTAAAAAGCTGTGAACCTTTTTCAAATTAGTCGGTTCTGGAAAATTAAGAACTGCTTTAGTTTTTAAAGTAGATGGGAAAATATTTCCACCCTCGATTACATGTCCTAAAAAATCAATACGTTTTTTCAAAAAATGGGACTTCTTAAAATTGACTTCAAGTCCGTATTCGCTTGCAGTTTTTAAGACCAGTTCAAGGCGTTCAATACCTTCTTCGGGAGAGGAAGACAAAATGATTATATCATCCATATAAGGCAAAACAATACCTTTATTAATTAATTCTCGAAAAATAGTGTTGATATATCTTGTACAGATCGCCGGAGAGTTACATAACCCGAAAGGGACTTGGCGAAATTGGTATTGTCCTTCATGCGTTACAAGTGACGTATATCTTCTGCTCTCTTCACTTACATTTACATGAAAAAAAGCGTTTTTGAGGTCAATAGTACTAAAAATATTGGAGCCCTACAGTCTCTCCAAAATATCTTCAATTAGTGGAAGGGGAAATCGATCTTTTACTATAACCTTATTTAGTTTTCTATAATCAATGCATACGCGCGGTGTCCCATCTTTCTTTTTTACAATAACTACTGGACCGCAATAATCAGAGGAACTGGGTTCCACTACACCTTCTTTTAACCATTCGGCAACCTGAGCTTCGATGATCATTTTTTCTGAGAATGCCAACCTACGGGGATGATGAGATATAGGTACGTCATTTTTTACCAAAATTTTTAACTCAACATTAGTGGTTTTAATTTTTTGAGGCACATAGTTTGAAATCAACGTCTTTACTTTAGATCTTAAATCATGAGGAATATCAGGGGAAATATTCAATTCAACTTCTTCAACACATACATTAATTGGCAAGACAGATAAAACATCATAATGTTCTGCATCTTTGGGTTTAGCTTGAATCGTAACACCATTATCATCAATTATTGTTATTCCTTGCATCAAAACATTTAGTCCGATAATTACATCGTAAGTCATTATTTCGTTATTCACCACAACTACATCTGCTTTACATTTAAAATTGTCAGTTTGAATATCACTCTCAAAAACTCCAACTGGTTTTACTTGACATTTACCGAATCCTGACAAAACAGCATTTAAAGGAAGTAATTGAAATCGCTTACCAGGAGAATTCAATTTCTTGAAAATTGATTCCCGGATTAATGTGGCTTGTGACCCTGAATCGACAATAGCATTTTTTACCACTGAGTTACCAATTTTTACTTCTTTATTTAAATTTTTCTTCTTTGGAACATTTAAATGAGCAACGTCTGGTTTCTTATTAGGGCAATTAGAAGCTTTGTGCCCAAAATTTTCGCAGTGAAAACATTTAAGTCCCTAATCCTTGTGTACACAATTTTTCGAAATGCGGTTTTTCAAACCGCAATTGTAACAAATTTTTTCTTTATAATTTTCGTTGTTTGTGTTATATCGTGTCTTCTCATTATTTTGTTCATAGTGTATCTTATTTTTATTGTTTAAATCTCTTTTGAAATTGGAAGCATAACCACTCTTTTTTAAGCGATGCGATGTGTGCGTAAATCTGTGTGTATGCACTTAGGCGCGTGTGTGTGTATGTGTGTAATGGCGTGTGTGTGGGAGTGTGTATGTGCGTAACGATGCGTGTGTGTGTGTGTGTGTGTGTGTTTGTAGGACATGAACGCCACCGACCAGGAAAAACGGCTAAAGCGGGACAGTGCTCAGGTCTGGAGGCCGGTGGGCGGTGGTGCTGCCAGTCCAAGCTGAAAAAAGTAACCACAACGCCAAGGACCGTCAAATGAAAACAATAAGCAATCTTGATTGCTCAAAAAAAAATTATTATCAGTTAAGTTATAAATACCTAGGAAAACCCTCAAAAATGATATCTTCAGCAGAAAAGAGGAACAAACTCGACTAAAAATTTCAATGATGCAGTTTGCGCTTTCTTGAAATTTTGAAAGTTTGCTTCTACATTTTTTTTTTTTTTTTGCAAAGATAATTGAATTCTAATTTTTTGATTATTTTTCAAAAAATTATTTGATTTTCGAAAAAACGGACCCTGTGAAAAATCCTGGACAGACCCCTTATGTTTTTTAATGAATAATTGTTAATGATAAATAGTCAAACAAAGAATTCCCGTGCTTAACAATTTTCTAATTTTCCGCTTGGTGTTTTTTCCAGAATCTTTTATGATTAATAATAAACCCTATGTTTAAAACATAAAAATTCATTGTTTCATAATGGCGGGCAAACAATTGTTTTGTATTCTGAGTGAACAATTTTATAGCTTCGGAATCGCTTAATGTATCATTATTTAGAACTGCCGTACTTAAAGTGATTTTTTCTAATTTTAGGGGTTGCTTCAATAGTGCATGCATCAATAGTTGCATGAAAGTTTGCTATCAGTGGCTTTTTTTTTTCACTCCGCAATTAAACTTTTTTTTTTAAATAGTGTTTCCGCATCAAAACTCATAAATGAATTTTTTTTCAGATGGTGGACGAAGCAGTAAATTCAATCCAGATGTATTAAAAGAATGTGACATGAATGGAGATTTAATATCAATTTGGTGTGTGAGTGGTTATAAACCTGATGAGGCCATTTGTACATTTTGCAATGTCGCAATTTCCTGCAAACATCATGGATCTGCAGCAGTCAAACGACACTCAAAAACCGCTCGGCATGTTACTGAGTGCGAAAAGCACCGTGACAAGGATGGTGTACTGAAAAAAACAACGCAAACAAGAATCAACTACACTAATTCAAGAGGAATAGAGTGTGAAATGAGTCACGGTGAAAAAGTTTCAGCTGCTGAAATACAGTTTGTTGTTTCCTTGGCTGATAAAGGCATACCATATACCTTTTCTGACACAGCCACAATGCTGTTTCCTCAAATGTTTACGGATTCTAAGATAGCTAAGGACTTTACTTGCTCCAGAACCAAAGCTTCTTATTTAATTTCAGATGGTCTCGGTCCTTATTTTAAAGACCAACTTTTAAATGAGATTAGAAGCTCTGGATCGTACTATTCCATTATAGTAGATGAAACACCTTTACCAGAGAAACGCTTGCAGCAGATGGATGTTTTTGTTCGTTTTTACAGCAATATAAGTGAACGAGTAATTGCGCAGCACTTGCAAAGTTTCCATATAGGCCACGGAACTGCCGATGTTATGTTTCAGTGCGTAAGGGAAGTTTTTGATCAATTACCAAATGAAAAGCTGCTATGTTTTTTTAGTGATGGCCCGAATGTGATGAAAAGTTTGGTCGCAAAAGTGAAGGCCCAAATTCCTCAAATATTGGATGTTTCGACTTGTAATCTTCACAAGGTCCACAACAGCTTTTCAAAAGCTTTAACTGTTTTCGGGGGTGATGTAGAACTATTAATTGTTGACTTGTATTATTTTTTTAAACATTCGTCTGCCAAAAGTGCCGATCTGAAAGAGCTGCAAGAGCAGTTAAGTGTGGCCGACAGAGTTCTTGTTCGACATGTTAGTAGTCGTTGGCTTACTTTAGAGACATCACTGATCCGCTTCATTGATATGTTTGAGTTGATCAATACTTTCTTTCGAAAAGGTCTAAGCTCAAAGAGTAGAGATGGAGCTCGCTGTAAGCGAATTAAACAAGCTTTACATGACAAATCGCTTTTACCAAAAGCCCTCTTTTTGAGAAATGTTTCAGACATTCTCAATAGGTTTGTGGGTCTTTTCCAGACAGAAGCCCCTCTTATCCATATTCTGTATGATGAGATGGTATCTTTAGTGAAGACTTTATTAGGGCGCTTTCTGACTAATTTGTTCTTCCAGAATTTGCCAGGAACCGACTTGAAGGTATTAGATGTCAGCAAAGCTGAATATTGGAAGACTGCTTCAGCGATCGACATCGGTTTGGACACCCAAAAGGCAATGGCAACATTATCTGATGCAGAAAAGAAATCATTTTATCTGGGTGCCAGATCTTTTTATCTAGCGTGCAGGAAGAAATTGCTTAAAACCCTGCCACTTGACAACAGGTTATTATACCATTTGCAAGTTTTACATCCAGTAATGAAAATGGAGGAGACATCCATTCTGTCTATAAAATACTTGGCTTCAAATACTTCAATTGTAAAGCCTGAAGAGGTTTCTTTGTTAAAAGATGAGTGGATACGTATTCAAGCTGAACCTGAAGAAGAGTCAAGTATCCAGATTCTTACAGAGTCAAGCAATAGCAATAATTACATACCAATTGATGTATATTGGAAAAAGTTTTTTGATAAAAAAGACAATTTGGGTAATAAAAAATACCCTTTTGTAACTAAGCTTTTCCAAGCTTTTTTATGTGTGCCTCATGGTAGTGCAGATATTGAAAGAGGCTTTAGCACGAACAAAAAGCTTCTTGACAATAGAGGAACTTTAAATTGCTATAGTGTAAATGGTTTGAGGCAAATTAATTCTCATATCACTAGGATAGGCGGAATAGAAAAATTTAAAGTTAATAGGGACATTATCAAAGCCGCACGTGCAGCTTACAAAAACTACACAACAAGAGTTCAGAAAGAAAATGAAGGTGAGAAACGCTGTCGTGAAACTGAGAACTCGGTCACAGAACTGCAAGAAGCTGAGAATAAAATAAAACAGAAATTAAAAGCTTCACAAGAACTGTTGGCCAGTGCAGAAAAAAATATTCAGGATGGGATAGAAAAAAAAGATATGGCTATAATAGAAGGTGGACAAATTCTTTTAACCGAAGCTAAATCTGGAATTACTGCAAATTTAGCAGAGTTGGAAAATGTTCGAAAGCAACTTGCAATGAATCTGCCTAAAAAACTCAAAAAGTAGTACTTTTGTTTTATATTCTGTTTCCATTTTTGTAATAACTTTGCAATCTGAGCTCTTTTTCTAGAAATGTTTCATTTTATTATGGTTATAATTTGAATGTCTGAAAAACATGTGTGTGGAATATTGCTAATCAATTAAAATCCTTTTTTTGTGTGTTAACTAGTCTTTTTAATTTTATTCAACCCTAATAATTTTGTTCCGAGTTTGAACAAATGTTGCAATTTCAATATTATTTTTCCTAAAATTGAAGTATCGAACTGCGAAGCATTTTGCTGTTCACCTATTGCAATAACATCTTTTAGTATTTTAAAACTATAACTATTGAAATTTAGAATGTTAATGCTTAGTTAAAATGAAAATATTTAAATTACCATAAATGTGTGTTTATGAGAGGTATTATGTGTATTATTCGAGCCTGCTCCCAAACACGATACTGTTGCTCCCAAATGGAATTTTTCCTGCTCCCAAACCACACTTAGTCACTTGCACCCCTGCGATCATCATTTGACATTTTCAGCTTGGTTCTGTCGAAAGGTTTCTCATTTCTAGCTAAATCATTTTTCATTACTTCGTATACTTTGAGCTTTTCTTTAAAATCATTTATATCACGCGCACCATAAGGAATTGTTTTACTTTCCGGTTTATCTTGAATTCCCTTTATTACATAACTGATAAGAGATATGTCATCAATACGTCCAGAAAGAGCCAATTGTTTCATCTTTAAAAAATATTCTCTTGCGTAGTCTCAGAATGTCGCATTTTACGCTCGCTCATTAAACTATGAAGCGAAGCCGAATTAACTTGTGTGGAATATTCGCTGATTAGCGCTTTCTTTAATTTTTCATATGAATTAATATTTTGTTCGGTTTTGATAAATACTGCGGCATTTCCTCCAAAACAACGTTTAGCAAAAATAAATTTTTGAACTTCAGTAAGGTTAAATAACTTAGAAACACTTTCAAAAGTTTCTACCCAAGAAGAAATGTTCTCATGCGGTTCTGCATTAAATTTCGGCAGGGAGTGTTCAATATCAGAATAATGTAAAAGATAGCTCGTAGCCAAAACATTGCCTGAATCAGAATAATTAATTACAGGCGGCGGTGCTACTTTGTTTTCAATTCCAACGGCTAAATCGTCACTAATAACTTCCTCGTTCTCACCGGACTGCAGATGATCCGAGAATGAGTCATCTTCTGACTCGGAAGGTTCGGCAAGCTTTACCAGCGCAGTAATATCTGTCAGAAAGGAGAGAATGATTTTTGCTAACTCAGATTTATTTCCTTCCAAGGGAATGTTCAAAAAATTTGCAATAGTTATTATTTCGTTAAGAGAAAATTTTTTCTCAATGTCTTTTAATTTATTTTTGAATTCATCTGATTCTGGGTTTTATTCAAATCCCGTAAAATTTCTTAAGCGCTTTCGATTGGAACTGTCCCCGTTATCAGAAAATATAAAACGGTGGAGAAGCACTATTTTTTCTCGCTTAAAGTTTCTGAGCGCAAATTCAATGTTTTTAATCTCTTTCAATTGCATATTTGAAGAAAATAAATTCACAATTCACTCACCCCTTTTCCGGATGCTTGAAATCAAATAATCCAACAGAGAATTTCAGATAGTTCACAAGGCACAGTCACATTTCACTAAGTTCTTTTTTTTTTTTTTTTTTTCGGAAACAGTATCAATTAGTTTTCCGGTTAATCACACTTTCAAACATATAAAAGTCCAAAATAATTTTCGTGTAGGCGTTCCCTCATATCGATATCTCGCTTCTGAATTTTTTGTGGGACAGCCGAGCTACTTGCAATAACTATGAAAATGCTTGTATTCACTTATAAAACCACTCATTGATGACAGCTAGATACTAAACATTTAATGATAACTAAACTACACATAATTAATATTTACAAAAGTGATTTCAATGCAGGAGTGCAGCCGTCTTGCTGCTCGTCTTTATACCACGTCTTACGTCTCATCGAAGTGATTCACTAATCAAAAAGTTTTACCGCCCTTGGTGCTGTTCGTTCTGTCACCGGACTCTACGTCATCATCTCTTGGCGAGTTTTACATACAAGAAAGCTAAAAGGTAAGAATGGCTATGCAAGTGTACCAGGATGTACCAGAGTCGGCACCACATATATATATATATATATATATATATATATATATATATATATATATATATATATATATATATATATATATATATATATATATATATATATATATATATATTAGTTGTCTCTTTCATTTATTTTATGATTTACATTTTCTGAAATGCAACCAAAAGTACGTATTCAAAATTATTGTTTTTATTATTATTTTTGTTTGTTTTACCTTCATCTGTGACCATACTATGCTTGGAGATATATTTCTATTTAGAATTAGGGAAGTATTTTCAAGTAAATTCAATTTTGCAAATCTTCTGACGTTAAAAACAAATTATTTATTTATTTATTTTTTTTAATACAGTAAAATTTAACAACTTAATTTTGTGAGATGCTGAAATGAAACCTGCGATTTTTGGAATGAAAAACATATCTTACCATTTGGCAACTGAGAAATACTTACAAAATGAACTATAATTGCTTTATGCATCTAAACCTAAAAAAACTTTTTTTTAAAATTCATTTTTCATAGGCATATTTTCTTACTTTTAGATGATTTTAGTTATTTTTTCTTCAAAGAAGATTATTGATCTAATGAAACATTACGACTGTATGTGAGTATGTTGTGAAGACAGATTACCTGCAACTTTTTAAACAAACGAAGTCGTTCAAACGAACAAGTTGAATGAACGGATCAAAAGAATAAACGGTCCTCTGATGAACGGATCATTAAAAAGAACAACATTGTCCACGTCTAATGACTAATATAATGCTCCTTTTCCCATTAAATAAAAATAATGGCTAAGAAACTGTCAAAAACTGAAAAAAACTGGGGGCAGAATTTCCAAAAGTGCGACGTGCAGAGGGAAAACGGTGGACATATTTGGATTCAGGAGGACATTTTATAGAAGAATCAGCGAGAACTACACCAGAAGCATTTTGAAGAAAAGCAATGTGAAGAAAGAGCAAAATTACCCTTTTAAAAGTTTCTCTCATGGTGTTGAGAATATTGAAAAGGAAAGATAAAAAGGGCAACATTTTTGGAAACAAAATAGCAAGAAATATTTAATTTACTTAGGAACTACTGAGTTACAGGACTTGATATTTTATAAAACTTATCTTGCTTTCAGTGAAACAATTTCTAAAAGGTAAATCTTTAATTTTGAACAGTCCAGTATGGAGATGTCACGCTTTTTGAGCGTCTTGGCAAGTGTTGTCATAATATTAAACAATGGATGCTCTGTAAGAGTCCAAGGTAGATTTCTACAAATTGCCTTCAAACTCAAAATGTGTAAACTGAAGGTTCAATTCCTCGATTCTAAACAAAGTTGAAATTTTTGTAAGAAAGATGGTGATGGTTTGACATTTGGAAAGGAATTATTTCAAGTTAGAAGATTTTGGAAAGGGAAATCTAAATTGAATCACAAGAAAAAAATAAAGCATTAAAGAAGATAAACTAAGAATGTAAGCTAGAAACTAGTGATATAATTTATGACATCACTTCCTGTCACATGTTAAAATCTGACTCTCATTGCACCAAAAAAAAAAAAAAAAAACTCTAACTTTAAACATCCATGCAAGAGTATCCACTACTATAACATTAACTGATAGTTGAACTATGAAGAAAATTGATTTTCCAGTGAAACTCGGTATTAATTTTCTCATAATTACCACATAAATTAGGAAAAATTAATGCAATGTTATCTCTCTGAATGTCATTGAAATCGGACACAACTGTAAGCTTTCCATAGCGATAAACAATGCTCGAGTCAAAAGTGGCATTAAGAGGAAGACAAACTTAGGAGGCTGAAATTTTAGTGTTTTCCGTAATTTTTTTTAAACAGGGAAGGAATAATTTGAATTTGTACAAACTTGGCGGATATTTTATTCATCTTTTGAAATACACTTAGTAATTTTTTTAAAGTCATTTCCACCAGAAATAGTGGAGTTAGAAACTGCTGTTCATGAGTGGTCGCCGCTAGAACTTGTTGCTGGTGGGCATTACCAAACCCACCATTTTCATCTGAAATCATTGGAACTTTTCTTTTTTCTTAACATATTTTCTAAGAATATGAACCTAATTGAGATCAAAACAAGTTGAAATTTTCTTGTTTTTGAAGTGTTTGATTACAGTGTCATATTTTTCTACCTTTTTTTTTTTTTTTTCAAATTCCATGCATTATCATTTTTTAAAAAATATTATTATCAATATCATCTCAGAGTTTGGTTCACATAGATTATAATTGATTAAAGAATATTCGCACAATTTTTCCGAATGATTGGTCAATAACTCTTTGAGTTAGAATGCCATCCAGTTGAAAAAAGTTGTTTCGAGAAAAACGTGTTTGAAAAAAATTGCTCGAATCTCCACAGTCACTTAAGTGCTCATAACATCAGAACCAATCAGAATTTCAACATTCGAATGGCAACATATTCTTGAAAAGCTCTACTAACTTTTTATGACATAAAAAAAGTGGATTTTTTGACCCGTCTAAACTGGTCTCCTCATTAAACTAGGATTTGACAGCAAGTAGAAACAAAAAGTACTTTTTACGAAAAAAAATCTTTATTTTGTTAACAAGTTCAAGCATGAAAACTATCAGCACTTCTATGTACATTTGCATAATGTAGAAAAGTTAACAATAAAATACAATACCTCCACAAGACCAATTTAAGTCTGTGTGATCATTATCATCCCCCAATTATCAGTTTTTAAGTCACTGTTAATTTAAATCACTGCCATCATTATCATCTTCTAATTATCAGTTGATGCCCCAGTTAAATTCTCTATACACGTTAGAAAAAATATCAAGATCATGACCAGCATCTAAGTCATTATCTTCGTCTTCGATTTCAAATATTGGTTTATTTATTGCATCAGACGCAATTTCAGACAAATGCTCTATATTGTCTTGGTATGTGTGCCTACCTGTATACCAGATAGGGTTTTCAACACGAAGAAGTTTCAATGTGCAAGAGTTGAGCAATATAGATTGCAACAAGGAGAAGCTAAAATCGGAATCAGAAAAGTACACACTTTTGAGAGGACAACGAACACAGCACTTGGTAACTGCATCCTGAATTTCATCACTGAAAAATATGCAACTGAAAAAGTCTATTTCCTCTAATTTATGAACAGATGAAAGAATAGCACAGATTGGTTTTCCCACACGTCTGAAATTGGCACTTTCCAAGTAAAATTTCTTCAAAAATTTGAATTCTCTGAGCACAATTTCAGTTTTAAGGGCTAGCAAAACTGTGTTTTTCAAATGCAGCTCTTCCAAAAGAGGGCAGCATTCCATCAATGTTTCAACAGAAAGAGTAAAGCTATCAAGCTTTAGGACTGTTAATCTAGAACCTGCGCAGTACAAAAAACCATTTATTAGTGGTTTTGAATAAAGCTCATCACAATCCAACTTCACATCTTTCAATTCTGTTAAAGTTGTCAATGTATCTAATTGGACACAATTAGTAACAACAGTTTTTAAACTTCTCACAGCAGGGCATGCTAAAGCATACAGCCTTAAAATTTGAGGTGAAGAAGATAAATGTGGACAAAATAATGTATCCAAATGCGTTAACTTGAATTTCCTCAAATTAGAAAAATTATTCTGATGCATTTTGTGCAAAATACAAGGCATGCTAGGTGCGTTTAATACTTTTAGCTCAGGAAAAGTCTTAAGAATTAATGCAGTTTGGTTGTCGTTGACACCCGTCCCATCAAGATTTAACTTTTGAAGATTCAACTTAGGAACTTGCGTCACTTCATCTTTTTGACATAAATATCTTTGCAATCCTTCATTTGTAACAATACTGTAGGCAATATTCAGTTCAACCAAATTTGGACAATGGTCTGCAATATTTTTTAAAGCTTCATCATTGCATGTGTGCTCCATATTTAAAATTCTAATATTTTTCAGGTGTGGGAAAATGTCAGCAAATCCGGGATCTTGGTAAAAAGGTCTGCGTGTACTGAATGAAATTGTGTCAAGTCCCTGTAAAGAAAAAAAAAAACAAGCAAAAATTATTTTTTTTTGCAGTTTACGTTTTAAATTATCAAAAAAGCATGAAAATTATCTTAAAATCAGATAATCTAAAAAATTTAGCACTTTCCAGGGTTGGTGTAAAAACCAGTTTATTTGAAAAAAAAACAAAATAAGTTTTTTTTTTTTGTTTAAACCAGGTTTTTATGGTTTAGACTGTGTTTATTTGGATTTTATTATTTTTTGTAAGAAAAATAAATTTTATTTTAGAGAAATCATGAAGATTTTATAAACTAATTGTTAAGGAATGTTTAATATTCATATTTGTACCAAATTTCTTCATAATTAATTAAATAATTAGCGTAAAATCTTGTAATTTCATTTCCTCATACTTCGAGATTTCTATAGGAGAATACTGTTTGAAAATCTTTTAACTATTATAAAAAATACAATACGTAAATGGGTCTTGGTATCAATAATGGAAGAAATAATTTATTATGATAGTTCAGGCATTATTAATTACAAATAATCAACAATAAATTCTTGCAAATTAATTTCCTCATAATCATAGCAATCTACTCTAAATGAGGCAGTGAGAAGCAAAGGGATGTAAGTGGCAAAATTAAAAATGTGGAGATAACCAGTACACATGGTAGGTGAACGTCTTCTCTGTCTGGGGGCAAGAGATTGTACCAGTAGCCCTGGTACCTGCTGCAATACAGCATGATCTAGAAAAAAAATTTCAATGTAAGCCTACCTAAGATGTTATTTTTAAACATGTTTTACTTAAAACTTTACTCAAAACTTGAAAATGTCCACCAACACCCCTTTGCTTCACACTGCCTCAAATAAAAATGTAAAATTAAAATCATCCATTCTTAAACATGGTAAAGTATTTTGCACTATCTACAAATGAATCATATAAGTCTGATGTACATTATACAACTTTAAAAATGAAAAGAGCAATGCATATTTTGTCTAAAAATTAAAAAAAAAAAAAATACAAATAATGTAATTTATTAACCTAATGTATCAGTGACAACAATTATAGAAACAGGACAAGTAGGTTTAAAAAAAAAAACATTATGTTTTCCATTGTAGACATTTTTTCTCCTGGTTTAAAGCATTTAGAATAATTTTTTTTTTATCAAAGAAAAAAAAAAATCATTTTAATTAAAAGTCTTAGTACAAACTTAAATTGAAAATACTCTTAATATATTTTAATAATGAGACACATTTTAATAATGTCATAAAAATTAATCTTTACTGATTCTTCCACCATTCATACATGAGACTTCTTTTATTATATTGGGATAAAAAAAAAATAAGGTGAAAATTTGGGTTTAAATTTTTTTATTTGAGAGCACAGAGTTACATGAATATTTTCTGTTTTCATAATTTTATACAATATATGTGTCTGTTGGAGATACAAAAAGTATGCACGTATAAGCGCAATTTTATGCCTGCTCTAAGTGTTTTAGGACTTTTTTAGTTATTTTATTTCTCTTGTCATTTAAATATTCTAGTGTTAAGATATTTTTACACTATGCATTGCTTCAATGGTGCATAATCTATCTTAATAAAGCTTAAGTAGTCAAGCAAATTAAGTAGTACATGAAGTTTGGTTGAAATATGCTTCTTATACTATTTTGAAATGCAAAAGACTGAAAAATAATGATAATTAAAAATTATAAAAGAGCTACTTGGATTGTTTTCCTTGCAATTTTAGAAAAACTTAGTTGGTCTGCCTTGTATATTTATGTACCTAATAGAAAAGCTGTATAGATTTAAAAAAAGAAAAAAGTAAAATAATAAAAACTATTTAGTAAACTTGCATTACCTTAACAATTAACAAGTTTCAAAATTAATTAAATCTGTAATTTATCTATAAAGCTTTGCTAGTTACTTTGCATCAATTAGATTTTATTCTTTGCAATAATATGTTAAATTTGTGAAAACATTAGGGGGAAAACAATAAATTTTTCCAAAAAAACCATGTGATTTAAAAAAAAACACTTAGTTTAAACCACGATTTAAACCATGGTTTAAACCAAACAACCCTGGCACTTTCTGCATAACTTTGACAAGTTAAAGGACAATCATTGGAAAAAACACAAAATTAGTTAATTTATACTGATAGTAAGCCAGTTTGTTTATTCATGCAGTCGGAGAAAAGTAAAAACAAGTCAAATTATGTAGTAAAATGTATTATTGCTCATATTTTTATGAAGTGCTGTTAAAAAATATTACCATTGCTGTAATTAATGCCACTTGCCAACAGGTCCGGGTGAAGGTATAGGGGGCCTTTGATCAAACACTTTTTTCTGGTTCCCTGTGATCAAACCTTACAATTTTCCCCACTGGGTAAAACAATTTTAGCTATTTAGGGGTCCTTAAAATGTAGAGATTCTAGGCTGGTTGGCCTATTTAGTAATCAGGTCTTGCTTGGGAGACCCAAGCCCCATTCATGTAACAAGTATGGATTTACGACAGAAGGGTGTAACTTATGTGAAGGTGAGGCCCCTAAATGGGGAAGAGTTCACCTTTGGCCCTGATAGTAAAATGAAAATGAAAAAAAAAAAAAAAAAAAAGACTCAACAGTTTTATGTTTATTAAATAATATAAAGATAAGATTAGCCCAATATATTGTAATGGTTATTAAGACCGCATGAGATAGAAAAAATTTGACAAGTCATCCCCAAAACCTTTCATAGTTAATAAAGTTAAAATGTATTTACAAATGTGAAGCAAGTAAGATATTGCACATGTAAGTGTTAATAACACACTGTAGTATTTTATATGGTACATCAGGCCTTTAAAGCACACACAAAAAAAAAGCTTAACTCTATTAAATTAACTATCACTTTTGCAGATAAAACAATTGTTAGCTTTTATTTACATTTACGCACTTAATGTTTATTTACAGTTACAGAAAAATGAAAATAATAATAATGAGGCCGAATACTCTATGTTTGTTAAATAACATCATCTGGATATTGTAGCTGCAGAGATCATCAAGCAAAGAAAAACGGCAGGGTTGCCAAAAAATACTGATCCAGAGTAACCTAAAATATGTTTAAAAAGTGCCATATTTGCCCCTTTAAACTTTGCTTTGCCATTGAATCAGTTAAACTACTATGTATTTCCTTCCCAACCAGGAAGTATAAGGTATAAGGTTGTGATTGCCAACCCCCAAAACCAAAACTTCTATTCCTCTTCACAAAGTTATTATTGTTATTCTGAGGTTATAATTGTTCTTCTTATTGGCAAGAAATCAGGTGCCTGATGACTCCAGGAGAAAAAATTAAAAAGGGCTGTTTTACTTAGCCTTGGCAATAAATAAGGCCGAACTAGCCCATTTGGTGGCTTTTTGCGTAATTTAGCAAACAGAGCGAGTTCAAAATTTGAAAAGTTCGGCCAATGATACTAAAAGCTGAAGTATTTATTATTTTTTTTACATTTCCATTTTTTTACATCCCTTGTATTTTTTACCATTTTAGTCGCTTTTAGGCCAAAATAGTAGCAGTTTTTTTTTTTTTTTTTTTACAAAATAGTCGTTTTGGGCTTACTTTAGGCTGAAATAGTCATCATAGTCTGCAACTCTTCAAAATAGTCACAATAGTCGCTTTATTAGTCTGCAGTGGCAGCCCGGTAGATTACCTTCGACTATTTTTGAGAGAGAGGGCTAAGGGGGTTCTCCCCCCCCCCAATATTTGAAATTATGGTTCAAAAAATGCAGTTTTAGACAATTTGATGTATGCTAGAGGGAGGAGAGATTCAAAGCTCTCTCTGGGAACTGTTCAAAATTGAAGCTAGAAAAATCTTATTTTGGCCGGCCTTTGTTAGATAAGAGTTTTGGGGACTGTCACTCGGAACATTTATGAGATTGAAGCCAAAATTTATGACGATCTTGAATGGTTTTGGCGAGGGGCAATCCCCCAGAAAATTTTGTAATATTTCTGGGAGGAATTTGCTCTCCTTTCAATTTGTAATATATATTATATCTTATTTGAATAATTCAAAATATTTCTTTTTCCTTTGAGAGTTCAAATGCCGCCCCCATTCTGAAAAAGAGAGATCATCCAAGGCTGAAAATCATCCCTATTAAGCTCTCCCAGATACGCAACTGCAGCGTAGAAGTAGTCAGCAGACTCAGGAAATGCATCATATATACAAAATTCTTCTTTTTTGACAGGGTGGGGGGCATTGCAGATCATATCTTTTTTCCCTCTAGTTCTATTGTTGCTAATCTTAAAAAAAAAAAAATCAACAAAGTAATCAACTTTAAACTTATATTTTTTTGAAATAATCTTGGCAAATTATACATTTTTTTCCGGTTGTACCCTAAGAGAGAGCCACTCTTGTATCACATCAATCTAAAATGTTAAAAATATTTTTACTGAGACCGCAAACGCTCAGATTTCAAACAAATAAAAATATTAGGCTGGAAAATAAAAATTTCACTGTTTAAATTCAAAGCACTCAAATGGTTTTGGAAACAAAAAACTCAAGGAGGGGTCTGAACAATATTTTTATCATAATTAAAAAACTAAAAGGGAAGATAGGAATGTGGCAAAGAATGGGAAGGGAGGGAGGGACACTTTCCCCTTTATTTTACTTTACCAAAGGTAGCCTAGAAGAGTGTTTTTGAAACTTTGATTTTGAAAGAATTCTGTGGGAGAGTTCCCCAGCCCCATCCTTTCCACTATTTTCTTCTGAAATGGCTAACAATTATATATTTAGGAAACGTCAATTCCGAAAAGATTCAAGGGTAGCGCTTTCACTCAAATTCCCAAGAAACGCACCCTATTTATCATTAATAATCACTTAAAAATTCATTTTTAGGACCTCAATTTGTAAAATTTTCCGGAGATTCATGAACCACCCCCTCAACTTAGTATCATCAAAAAAGTCTAAAATTTCAATTTTAGAGCTTCTATTTCGAAAAATTCTCTAGCGCAGGGCACCGCAACTCCCTGATAACATCATTGAAGTTCATCTAACATTGCATTTCTGGAATTTATATTTCGGAAAATACTGAGGATATTGTCCATGAACATTTCTGTCCACTTACATTACCAAAGATCCTCTTAAAACTGCGTTTTCAAAGCTTACTTTGGAAAAAGGGAGAGCGTCCCCCTGACCACTACCATGTTTTAAATGTAATAATAGAAGGGAGAGAAAGTCTTTAGCTACTCTACAGTCAACCACAGGACTTTTGGACTCACAAACTTAATGAGCAAACCCCCCCCCCCCCCCCTATGTGCATGGATGTCTTGGAGCCTCGGGTCCCAAACTTCGAACCCATTGATTCCAAGCCTTTTCAACTACCCAAGCCTGATATTAATAACAAGTCATTTATTAAACATGTCATTTGAACATTTTTTTTCTCCAAAAATTGAAGACTATTATTTCTAACAATGACCAACTACTTTTCCCGAAATATATACAGTAAAACTCCTCTAATATAGACACTAACCAGGCAATTTTTTTGTCCGCAATAGAGGTGTGTCCGTAGGACAGGAGTTTAATAATGTTATTTGCCTTAGAATCAGGGAAATAAAAATTGTCTGCATAACAGGGGTGTCTGTTAGGAGGGGTTTTACTGTATAACTTTTTTTGGCTGAAATAAAAGTTTTTCAGAAGATAGGATATTTTATAAGAAGAAAAATACACATTTCTCTTAGAAAAAAAACTGACTTTGAGGGTCCTAATTAAGAGGAAGTCTTAACTACTTATATATAATTTTCTACTTATATAGAGTACAAGTTAACACCGTCAATTTTCAATTAGCTACAGAGCAATACATTCTGTGACAGTTTACGACAAAATAACAAAGCAAGGCAGGCAAAATAAGAAAGCAAGGCAACACATATTTATTGAGTAATTTTTGAGAAAAATTTAAAATATTAACGCTTTATGTTTTGTTTTGTATAAACCGAAAGAGAATGTACATATACGCAGCTCCCAATTCGGAATAAATAAGGCTAGAAATTTTATGTAAATCATTACTTTTATGAACCTTTTCCAAAGGAACAAAATAGATTACCACGAGAAGCAATCACAGATTGCTAATTCTCTTCCTAAGCATTAGCTAATGTTTTGTTATAAGCAATCTTAAACATCTGCAGACTTATGTTCATTTACTGAGTAATTGGTAACTTTCTTCACTGTAGTACTCTACCAGGAAAACTTGGCTAAGGGGTTAACCGCAAATGATGTCAACACAAATGATGTGCAAGGGGGTTCGTGAAATCATGATAAAGGGGAGAGAAGGATCGTAAGACATTTGACATCACACATTTTTGCTGTAACACTTGTAGAAGCATTTTTCTTTCACAATATGTGAATGCAATCTAGTGTCTGTCATATGTTGTCATATGTAACAAGGGGAAGGGTGACGCTTTATGACAAAAGGGGAAGGGAGTTCAAATATGCTGAAAAAAGTGTGACGTTATGTATGGACAGCCCTAACCAGGGTTTTGTGGGATGCCCCAGAACAGGGAAGAATCTCACCATTCATTACTATTGCCCTCATTTATCATTAACCAAGCTAATGATAAACTTTTGCTGGGCTATAATGGTGAGGCTTTCACATGGTGTGGCCTAGGACACACTATATCCCCACCTTCCACCCTCTACAAATGTATGCTAGAGGTGGATTCTTTAGTCCAAACCTAATAGTCCAGATGAGAATAAGAACAAGTACCTAACCCCCCCCCTCCCCATAAGAATGAAAGCAACAGGCAATAAAATTTCATTTATGGTGCGGCAAATCTTACTTAAAAATCAAAGTGCCTTTATCAATTTTCAACAACTAAAAATATTGTAGTCTACAGAAAGCAAAGAAGAGTCCTCAGCTAGGTAAAATAATTAAAAATCATATGTAGCTGACAAGCTTCAAAATGCACGCTAAAAACAATTATCACAACTTTATTTGTTAACATATATTTAGACTCGCAACAATACAGATTTTGGTGTTCCATAAATTTAATGTGTCACACTTTATAAACATTATCAGTGCAGCTTGAATCAGATATTCAAGAACTAAAAAAACCCACCAGTCGGGAATATACTGGAATAATTTAAAATGTTTGAATTAAACTATAAACATGACAATACTCTTAAAAACCGAGAACAACCATTTTTTCCTAATCTCTTAAAAGACTGAGTCATTAGTTTTTCAAAACTTTAATATTGTTCAGAATTTTAAAATCTACTCTGAACTTTACCTTAGTGTCAGATTTTAACCACTTTATGATATTAATACTATCATGAATATTTTATTAAGAGAAAACTTACTTCTCCAACTTCAGCAATCATTTGGGCAATGGTTTTCCCATCAAGTCGATCAAGCATGCTTAGATTTAATTCACGCATATACTTGTTAATAAGTAAGGGGAAACATTCTTCCTTAATATTGTCAACTGTTGACATTATTTGCTGCAACTCATCTGAAAAGCAGAACTCTGTGGACAGAAAAAAACATATATGAATAATGTATATAGCTTTCAGTAAATAATTAATTAATGTTGATTTTCTTTGTAAGTACAAATTAGCAGTTTTTTTTAATCCAGAGTAAAAAATTTCTAATTCTGAGATAAAATATCTTTGAAATGTCCAAAATAAATTTTCAGTCACCGATTAAATTTTTATTGCATTGTTTGAATTGTATGACAATGAAATTTTCGTTATAATAAACAAAATTCATGGTCCCTTAAAGTTCCTTATAAAGGGATTTCACTGTATAATGCAAATTTATGAACACACAATATTAAATGTCATACTATTTACAAATGTGTAAACAATTTGTATTATATGTTTATGTTTAATAAGCAATAAGCTTACTACTAATCCAGTTCTACACGTAATCTCTTGTAATATGTGTGATAACAGTAAAAATTTAAAAATTACCTATTTTATTGTTTTAACGTAACAAAAACCATTTTATTGTAATGATGTGTGATTTTTAATGACTTTAAATAATAACTTCCTGCACCTTACACTATGTTATTATTTATTTAAGTTATTGTTACTTGCAAAAGCTATAGAAGTAATCTCTATATTCAGAAAAATTAAAAACTTTTTTTACACAAAAAATAGTGGTCAATATATTAGTTGTGTCTAACTTATAGAGTAAAGTTTTAATATTGTTATTTATTAGTTTTTTGTTTATGTACTGTGATTGTAATATTGATTCTGCTAAACATCCATTTAAAAGAACTTAAAAGACTATTTGTGTCATTTATAGGTTTCTAAAGATCTAAAATACAGCCTTTAGTATACAGGGATCGATCCAGACCCAATTTGGGTCCACTTTGTGACCCCTTCACAAAATTCGGTATCATAAAAGCGGCCTCTTCACAAAATTTCACATCGTAAAGGCGGGTCAGTCACAAAATTTTTTCGTCATAAAATAAGTATGGATGTTGATTTAACTGCAAACTAAAGAAAATAGTGCCCAATGTGCTGTAAAACATTTTCTTTTTTTGGATTACTTTAAATAGTTTTCTTGAGAAATGAATTTAATATTTCATCTTATCCTCATTGCATTGGATGCTAATGTGATGAAAACTATAGTATTTCAATTAAATTGTGGTTTCATAAGGATTTTTTGCTTTTAAAATACTTTTATGCTACTACACTCACTGTGCAATGAGTTAGAAACCTTGAGATTTCAGATTGGGTCTGGAGGGAGAACCTATCATGCTATGGAGCATGGAAGTGGAGCCCTGGTGGTCCTTGAGAGTAAATAAGCATGCATGCAATACCTAGATATACTGGCAGATCAAGTGCACCCTGCAATGCTGCATTTTAATCCTGATGGCGAGGGATATAATGAACACAACTATTGGTACATCGTGCCAGAAGTGTTGAAATTTGGTTTACTGAGCATCAGACTGACTTTCAACACTTTCAGGGTTGCCAACCTTGTGAACTGTTTGAGGAGCATCTGTGGTACTTTTGAGCAGCATTTTGAAATTTTGCAGAGCAGCTCGGTATTTTGTATATAGTAAATCAATATAAAAAATTTAAACCTCTTATATAAAATTGCTTTTGAGCTTTGATAATCATTTTAAGCACTGGCAGAAAAATAACTATTTTTAAATCAATAAAACTACGTTGGGTATAAGCATCTTTATTTTCCCATATTTGCATGCCTGTTAAAATAAACTAGCAAAATATAATAAAAATAAATTTAATTTTATAAAAATCCTTGGTAAGCCTGGTTGAATTAAAACCAAACGGGAAATAAGGAGCAAAATGACTTCTTCATTGGTGACCCTGCACTTTCCCTGGCCACTGCATCGCTCAGGTTTTAACCCTATAGAAAATGTGTGGGATATGGTGGAAAGACGCATCCGACAGCATTCTCCTAGATTTAAAAGATCTAAAAAGCTGCATAGCCAATGCATGGTATTCTCTGGATATAAATGCACTCCAGAAGTTTGTTAACTCGATGCTCAAACCAATCAGAGCAGTTGAGGAGTTGACTTTCAAATCGGATTATATCCAGTTTTATATTTTTTGGCAAAACGAAAAAAAAAAACTTTTTATGCAGAAACTACAGTGAAAACTCTCCGAGTGGCCACCTGTATTAAGTGGTCATCCCTCTCAACAGCCACTTTTTTGCGTCAAGCAATGACCACCCAACCTTTCTGAACGGCTGCCGAGTGGATGCGTCCATTCCATTTTTCAGGAAAATCTATTCACTTTCTATTTCTGATCTGCAGCTTTTCAGATCAAAGGGAATTCTTATTGGCCTTTAATGTATTCTGATAATTTTGGAGTAAAAATGTCACACATGTTTATTTTATTACTTGGTCAGTTTGTATGTGTAATTCGGATTGCAAACAACACTGTTAGAGATCATTTTATGAATCCTGAACTACCTATATTGAAATTCTGAGCAATATGCACACGAAAAATCGTTGAGAGAACTAATAGAGTACGATTTCGAATTCTTTCCAGCATGAAACAGTAATGGAGAACTTTGATAATTACACTGCTGACTGAGAGAAACATTTCCTGCTTAACGAGTCAGCAAAAATAAGCGTTTTTCAATCAATTCTAATATTAGTTTGGTATTGGTTTAAATTAACTAATCCGTTTGCTGTGTACAATTAATGTCTTTTGAGCAAATACATTTTTAAGCCTTTTAAGCACCAATTCGGCCTCTGACAATCAATTTGCATTTTGTAATCATGAGCAGACTAAACTTTCAACTGAAGTGATTTTGGGGATAATAAATAAAGTCACCTGAAACTCAGATGCAATGACAAATAAATTGGTTAAAGCAATTAATTTATTATTTTGAATTGCAACAAGCAACATTTTGAATTGGATTTTTAAAACAATTGTTGGAGAAGATTAAAACCCTAAGTCACAAATTGTATCCTTTCTGTGAAAAATGTAAACAATAATTAAATAATATACTATTTCCCTTTTAGAACAGCCTCAAAATTCATTCTATGTATTAGACTTGCTTATATTGTGTATGATAGAATTATATTGCAACTGTAACAAAAACCCTTTAAAGTGGCCACCCCCTCTCAACAGCCAAAATTTTGCGAAATGGAGGGGTGGCCGCTCAGAGAGGTTTCACTGTATTGGCATAAGTCTAGGAACTGTTCCTCAATTTTACCAGACCTCAATTGTCAATTTTATTTCGGATATCCTCGCCTCAGAACAACAGTAGGCATGGGCGGATTTATGGGGGGCAGAGGGGGACAATGCCCCCCCAGTTTTGGGAGGACTTTATGTGGTAACAACACATCTTCCAAAATTAAAATAAAAAAATATATAACTTTTTCTTTTTTGAATAGTTCAGAAGGGCATGGGTGGATTTATAGGGGGGCAATGCCCCCCAGTTTTGGGAGGACTTTATATAGTAACAACACATCTTCCAAAATCTTAAAACAAAAAAAATCATGACTTTTTCTTTTTTGAATAGTTCAATGAAAATCAAGAGAAAAGTGAGTGCCCTTTTCTGATGGGAGAAAAGAAAAGGAAAAAAAAAAGAACATTAAATACAAATATTCCAGCTGTCACTGGGGTGTTGAAAATGTGTCTAAATTCACTATTTTAGACTGAAAACCATTTGAGAAAGTATATGAATGAAAATATAGGCTAAACGAGCTATACATTAAGCTGCAACACTTATAATAATTGGCGATTAATTTAACAAATTAGAACCTAAAGCGAAGGGGGAAAAAACTCCCCCCCCCCCCATTTGAGCTAACAGAACGATCTACTTGTTATGATTTGTGTCCACATTTAAAGTATATTTGTGCTTAATATTTATGTTCTTAGTAGATTAATTGGCCTTTTGAGAAATTCTAAAAAACACAGTTTTTATTTTTCCTTCTCTCTCTCTTTTTTTATTTTTTTAAGAGAGAGAAAGAGAGACAAAATAAATACTATCGCAAATCGAATAAATTTCAGTTATCTGAGTGTTCTGATTAAATGAATCTTTTTACTTAGAGTACAAATTGACTTACTTTATAAATACTGTTTAAAAAGTAAGGTAAGTCATAATCATAGAAGTCTAAGTGACTCAATCCTTGTCATTATTGAAATCTAAATAATTGAGTCATCAAAAGTTTTGAAAAAATTTGCTGAAATTTATAGATGTTTATAAAAACCTAACAAAGATTGGTAAAATCGTAAAAATCCTTTAACCGTAAAAATTGACGAATTTTCGTAAAAATTACAAAAAATCAAGCAAAAATCTGTAGGTAAGAGTGAATTACAAACAGGGCTGAATTTACATGTGAGATAAACAAGCTATTGCTAAGGGCCCCTGCTTTGAAGTGGGTCCCTAACTCCCAAAAAAAATTCATGATTCGTTCCTTAAAAAATGGAAATTGCTTGAAAAAATCAATTTCATTTTTAAGTGCTTGAAAACCTTGAACATTTGGAAACGTGTGGCTACAAACCTTAAATTTTAAAATTTCTAACAAATGATAGAGGGGGAGGAATGCCAAAGTATATCAAATGCAGCTCCTTGCCACATCCTGTATTAAAAATATAAAAATCATGGTTCTCACATTTATAACATATTATTTGAAATAAATTTTTGTGACTCACATGTTTCATATCTTTGCTATTTATTCAATCCCGAATGCAGTATTTTGGAAATTCTTTTGTATTGATTGCTTTTATCTTACTTCTTCTACATATTGTCTATCTGTTTATCACGGAAAAAAATACACACTACTTCTATTTCTTTTTGTTTTCTGCCCGACTTGCAACTGAAGAAAAGTTGTTGTCATGAGAAATCTATGGTTTATTTTTTCTTTTAAATTTAAAATAGCTATTTCTTACAAAGTTAGAACAAGAATGTACAAATTTACAATCAAGTACTAAAATATCAGAGACTGGAAAGTACAAATGAAGTGCATTAAATAATTTTATTTATTCTAGAGTCCTTGAAAATAATTAGATAAGTCTTTGAAAATCCTAGGCAAAGTGGGCTCCAATTACTTCTACTGCATATTGTGAATCTGTTTACCTAGGGGAAAAAATTATACACTACCTCTATTCCTTTTCGTTTTCTGCACTACTTATAATTAAAAAAAGGTTGTTGTAATGAGAAATCTATAGTTTATTTTTTCTTTCAAACTTAAAATGGCTGTTTCTTACAAAGTTTGAACAATACAGTTCAACTGTATAATCTAGTTATCAATTTCTGTGTCTATCCAATTAACCTTCATAAGGCTTCAAAATGCAGACTTTTATATCCATTTTACAAAATTTCCTCCGGGGGAGAACCCCCAGCCCCCTAAAATTGGAGATATTCTATTTCCCACTTAAAAGGGAGCCTTGCGTCACTCTCTTGATACCAGCTCCCTCTCTTAAGGTCAATTCAAAATGGACAGCATAAAAACACACATTAATGAAAACGACACACAAAAAATTAAAGCATGGACTTATGCATCATAGAAAACAGACAAAAACATGGGAGTGGGGGCAATAGAAATGTTGCTCAAAAAAAAAAAAAAAAAATCCTGCCCCCCCCCCCCCCCAGGGACTTAGTCCTAAATCCGCCTATGACAGTAGGATATATTAGTGTTATTTCTGGGATTAAATGTCTTAGTGTTGCTCTGAGGCGACGATATATTCCTTTTTGGTGCAAAGCAGTGGATATAATGCCTTTTGCAAAAAACACGTATTTTCTTCAGGAATAAATTTTATTGGGTTCAATTTTTTTTGGAACTGGAGTCTCAAAAACGTTATTGTAGGACAACTTTGTTAACATTAGGTACAAAAATGGGATTCAAGAAATGTTCCAACGCTATTTTTTTTTAAATTAAAGCTCCAAAAAATCAGAATTTTTGAAGATCTTCGATGAATTTGGAGAGAGGGGTTCAGGGACTCTCCCCTAGAAAATTTGCAGAACTAAAGTCATAAAAATAGTGGTAATTGATTTTTTGCGTGATGTGTTGGAGCAGGGGTGGAGGAGGAGGTTTGGTGGTCTTCTTCCGGAAATATTTCAAATTTACAAACCTTTTGCCTCCCTCCCCCCCTATAGAGACAACACCCCTCCCTCTGTTAACTTATATAGTGAAAAAAAAAGACTTTCCAAGAGTCTATGGCTTCAGGCAAAGGGCAAAAAAAAAAAAAAAAAATTGTGAACAAGAAACAGTAGAATATAAAAAAAAGAAGAAGCCTTGTATCAGAGTAAAACCCCCCATTATCATAAAACCCCCAAACATCACACAGATATTTCTTTTCTTTTTCCAACTTTTGTTCTTTTCTTCTTTTTTTTTTTTTTCCAATATTTTAAAGGCATGGTTTCCTTATTGGAAAACACGTTTGATTCTTTTTCTTCCCCACATCAAAAGTCAAATTGCCACCAAGGGCAGACTGCCAGGCCCTAGATACGGCACTGATTGATGGACACATTATAAACACTCAGTAAACAAAGGAAATTGGTCTAGCGGGATAATGGGTTATTCAAATACTAAGAACAAAATATTGCTTGTAAACTTACGAAGGTATTCCAAATTCCTTTTCAACACAGCATCCTTAGAAGTATTAAACGCGTAGCTAAAGCGTTCTATGTGTTTACTTACAGCTTGAAGGCAATTTTCTAACAAAGATTTCTCATCCATGTTTTAGCTTAGAAAGTAGTTTGGAATGTCTCAATCAACATAACAGTGCACACAAAAGCTTGATTTGTTTAGTTTGCTCCCTTGATTGTCTCAAATAATAATATTAAAGTATTTTTCTACTTTTGTAAATAAATAAACTATGGAAGATTTTTTGCACTTCTTTTTGCTTTACATTATACTAGAAGCAATGGCTTTGGCAATACAGAAAATGAATTAGAGATATCCACTTGAAGTTTCTCCTCTTCAATACGATGGCGATTGGGAACGGAAAGTAACTATAGATGGCGCTATAAATCGAATAAAAACGAAACCAGTTTGTCTGCTACTGTCGTGCGCAGGAAAAGGGTAATAACTGCAAAATTTTTCATTTATCCTTTTTTTTGCATTTTTGGCATCTATTGTACATTATCTTTATTGTACAAGACCGCTTATTTAATTTCTACAGAAAAAAAGGTGCGAAAAAAAGTCTACTTTCAACGTTTTCAGTTTTCCTATTGTTAGAGGGCAATTCATTAATTACGTAAGGGTCCTGAGGGGGAGGGGGCTTTAGAAAAATCTCTACATGCCCTTACTTGGGGGTGGGTCAGACCCTTTATTACGTAATATTTTTCAAGTCAATTTTTTACATTAAAAATCGCGCGGTCAAGTGGTTTCGCACGAATCATATTTTATTTGCATCTGGAAGGTATAAAAACGTATTAGGATGAGCTGTTTTTTACTTGTTTTTCAAATAATCAATAGTGTAAAATAAAATAAAAGAATCGCACAGTATACGGAATGTCTTATTTTTAATTTGTGTCGCAAAATTACAAAAGTTATTTGTCGAAAAAACATTTAGTCTAATTCCTTTTATAAAAATTGCTTTGCACAAAAGGGTTTTAAAAAAATGTAATAACAGTGAATTTAATAACAATTCCAGTGATGTAAAATTCGTTATTTTATTATTATGAAAAGCGAAATGGAATCACGTATGATGCGGGGGTAGGGGGCGGTAGAAAAATTTTACTTACTTTTACATACGGGGAGGAGGGGTCAAAAATTGCCAAAATCATCCTTACGTAATTAATGAATGGCCCCTTAGTATTGAATACACCACACATTTCTTCAAATATCTCGAAAACTCATTTCTGTAGATACTGCCGTGTTCCTGCACAGAACGGTACAATATTCTGCTAAGGAAGCTAGCAATGAATCATTACTTTTCTTATTGCTTTTAGTGATATTCTTGTCTTGTTTTCATATTTTGTGCTTGGTTTGTGATGATGTGGTTATTCTTAATGCATTTATAATTCCTAATCAGTAGATTTATTGGTTTTCTTTTCATATTTTTATTTGTAGTATTGGTATTTGTTGCACGCCTATTCTTTGACCTCTTAACAGTTTACCATGGAGCCTAAGCTCCATGCTGTTTACGATGATTTTGGGTCTGGGTCGAAATCCCGACATGGTCAAAATCCTGACAAGCCAGAACTCCGACATGGTTATCCCATTGAGAAGAGATAAAATGGAGGGAGTGAAGACTTTCGTTCATGAAATCAGCACCCCAAGTCACGAGACAGATTTCAAAGCAAAGTATTGGAAGAAATCAGTTTTTTTTCGCTTGTTTCACGCAAAACGTGCCAACCATTCATCGTTGTTAAGTCACGTGACTTGGTATCTTTGGATTTGCTTTTGCTAAGTCAATAATTGGACTTGCTCCCTCCATTTTAACTCCTGCTCTAAGGGTTCTCCCAACAAGCCAGAATCCCGACATGGTCAAATTCCTGACAAAAGACAGAATCTCAACATAGTCAAATGGGGTCGTTTCCAAAATTTTAAAAGTATTTTTTTCTGAAAGAGTATGCTATAAAAACATAGGATATGACCATTTTTAAAATTATTTGACAAAATGTAATATTAAAAAAAAAATCCATTAATCGGTGCGCTTTCATTGTTTGCGCTTCTGCCGATGACATCGCAAATGATGAAATGCCATTCAGTGGTGCCATTCACAGAGCATAATATCTAATTCGCATCTTTACTCACGTGTACTGGCAACGATATGGTTGATAGCAAATGTAGAGCGTAATAGTTGATTCGCTTGTTGATTATCATAACGTGGAAATGCGGTAACATATGCGCCAAAGTGCATCATTGTGACGTCATAAAGACTACGCCTTGTTTGAAAAATCGGATTCTTAATAAAAAATAATTAAAAAATAACTGTAGGGAAAATGAAAGTATTTTCCCGAGTCCATGTTTTTTTGCTTATTCTATCAATTTCAGTGACTAAGAGTAGTACTTTTGACTGAATGAATGAATAAATAAATAAATTAGGAGTTTAGGAATTTTAGTTGCACCAAAAAGTAAAAAGATAAAATAAAATTTTTGTAAAAAAATTAAAAAATAAGGAAATTTGCACCAAATAATAAGAAAATAAAATAAATGTTAAAAAAATATATGAATAAATAAAAAATGTGTTCAGCCTTAAGGGCGCAACGACCTGCGTGTCAGTCCACCCCTAGGTCTGCCCCCCTCCCCTAATAACTTTTGTGTGAATAGTCCGGTTCGAACAAAATTTTTTTTTGGTCGAATGATTTCTGCGAGGATACCTCATTCCCACATTTCATTTCTTGATTTGAACAATTTTTCGTTAAATTTTGAACTGTTCAAAAAATCTTTCCATTAAAACCCCTTACTGGGAAATTCAAGAGAAATATAAATCCGGGACTTAAAGGCGAATTTGCTTCACACTAACTTTATAGGAAAAAGTTTTTGAAGAAGAGCAATATATAAAAAATATCTTTTTGATTTGAACAATTTTCTGTTCAATTTTGAACAGATCAAATCCCTTAACATTGGCGTCTACGACGAAACTAAAACTCAATATATAGATCCCGAACTTAAAGGTAGATTTACTTCAAACAAATTTTGTTAGAAATGCTCTTGATGACCAACTCCCGAATCCGACTCCTAGAATTTTAGGGCAGTTGATTCCGAATCATACTCTTGTACCCGAAAATTAGTAGGACTCCGACTTCACAAGTAGCTATCCGTAGCTTTGGCAAAAGTTTAGTCAAGGGGGGGGGGGGGATGACTAACTCCGACTCTTGGAAATTTCAAGTCTTCGACTCCGACTCCTTTATCTCAAAAAAATTCCAACAATGACCTTTCAAACATTGACACAGTTGTAGACTTTAAGGGAAAATGAGATTCCGATTCCTCAAATTAAAAACCTTCGACTTACGAATCTGACTCCTTTATCCCAAAATAAGGTTGACTCCGACTACGAACTTTGAAACAATGGGGTTGTTTCCTTCAGTCAAAAGTAGTACTTTTTGTCACTGAAATTGATAGAATAAGCAAAAAAAAAAAAAAAAATAATAATAACATGGACCCAGAAAATACTTTTATTTTCCCCAACAGTTATTTTTTAGTTAATTTTTTAAATTTTCCAGTTTTTGAAACAAGGCGTGGTCTTGATGACGTCACAAATGATGCACTTTGCTGCATCTTTCTTTTACGTTTCCACGTTACGATAATCAAGCAGGCATACATAGAATTAAAATTGCGCTCTACGCTTGCTATCAACCATATCGTTGCCAATACACGTGAGTAAAGATGTGAATTAAATATTTTGCTCTGTGAATGGCAACATAGAATGGCATTTCATCATTTATGATGTCATCGGACAGAAGCATAAATATTGAAAGCGCGCCGATTTAAGTAATTTTTTTTAAAATATGAAACTTAAACAAATTATTTAAAAAATGGTCAGATCCTATGTTTTTAAGCATGTCCTTTCAGAAAAAAATACTTTTACAATTTTGGAAACGACCCCATTATTGTTGATATAATTTGTTTTTATTTACATGCTAGTCTTAATTTATGTATTCAGTGTTGGGCGAAGAAATTCGGAGTCCTTTATGTTTCAACATTAAAGATATGCGAAGACGATTTTTCTTTCTTTTTTTTATACATATTCTTGTACATATTGAGGGAATTAGTTGATGTAATACAGTATTTACAAGTCATTATTATAGTTGTGAATATTTTTTTTTATATAAAAAGAACATAAATTTCATTCTGTCTCAGTGAAAATTTTGTAGTCAATGACCAAACAAAGCAAGTGTTGAAACAAATAATGCTATCCTGAAAATGAGTTAGACATCGCCCACCATTTGAGACCTCTCTAATTTTACCCTTGTTGTCACTTTCCTTCAAAAAAAGTGTTTTTTTTTCTTTTTTTTTTATAAATACGATGGTTTCCTAGGAACTTACTTAAAAGAAAAAGCAATATGGCCCCTTGACTTCACACTACCAGCTCTTTCAGTCTGTAGCTTTAGACGAAGGAAGAACAAAAACACACAATAGTGCTGCGAAGTCTGCAAGAAAAACACGTTTTGTATTATAGCAATTTTATTATCTACCATAGTCGCACTAAAATCTTACATTTCGAAAACTTTTTTTCTTTTTTACTTCCAATAATAGATCCAAAGCATGATTTCCTAATTGGGAAAACGCGTTAAATGTTTTTGAATCAAAAGTGTGAAATTGCCGCCCCTCAAAAAGGGCCGCACGGGGCGGATTTCCTCTCCCTAGCTATGCCACTGGTCCCAAATTCCCTTTCTCTTAAGAAATTTAAGTATAGCCTCAAATAGTTTTTAATACATCAGCTACAAAACATTTTCAGGTTAGAACACCTCTCATAAATTCACCAAAGATCACTCTCAATTTAAGACTCCAGTTTCCGATTTTTTTTTAAACTTCCCCTTCCCACTTTTACATCATTAAAGACAGCCTAAACATTTTTGACTTTTAAATTTTTAAGATTTTGTAGAGGAAAAATCCTTAACCACTATTAACTTCAAAAATAACTTTCAATTCAGTTTTTCGATATTTTATTCTGGAGCCCCTAGAGTTACCTCTCCTACCCCCCCCCCTCCAATTAGATTGTCCAAGATACAAACGTTTTAAGATCTCAGTATCGTGGGTTAATTTGCGGACTTACCCTCTTTGTAAGAGCAGCGTTTTTTCGCAAATTCTTGCTGCCGTTATTTTTCTCGTTTCCTTTTTCTCTCTCTCTCCCCCACCGCCAAATATCCATTCTAGCGAGTGTTAGATTGAAAGACATTGGAATATAGTGAGTCCTCAAGTCTTAGAATATTTCACCAGAAACATGTCAAAAATGCAGGAACAGTTGCCCATCGGTGTTTCAAACCAGCTTGAAACCCCCCCCCCCCCTATTTTTTCCAAAATTCCCATTTTCATTAAAATTTTTAAAGTCCCTGATAGTTCCCATTTCGCTTGGTATGTGGACACCTTTTGCTGTGGCGTAAACATTTCATCTCGTCAGCAATAACTCTCAATCGGTGATTCAGATTCAACTCGTAATACATTTTTTGTAAAAAAAAAAATAAAAAAAAAAAAATCGAAAATAGAGAGAGAAAAGGCTAAATTTTCAAATAGAGACGATTAATTCGATAAATCAGGGAGAATAGTGAGCAACTTCGCGGTCTGCAATGCAGTGAGTTGGAAATAACAAAGCAACCTAAAAAAAGTCAAACGGCGCGGGTTTAACACTCCGTCGGGCGCAACTGATCTATTAGGCACACCTCGAATTCTTTAGTTAGCCACGCCCCCTCAATAGCTCATGGAAAAATGTATATTCATTTTCTTAAACTTATGTTACATTCGAAAATCATGAAAAACTGTTTTATTTCTCTTCTTTGGTGTTTGTAATTGACAATTGTTTCGTAAGAAAATGTAAACATGCGTAGAAAAAATCAGTAGATCAAAGTGTGCTTCCCAGGCTCAATGCGCCCGATCGTGTTCTACAACATATTGCGCCCGACGGAGTGTTAAAAGCTACACCTCCAAAAAAGCACGTTGCAAACAAAACAAGCCCATGGCCGAAAAATCGAGAAAATGTCGACGTAAATTCGTAGTTATGGAACGGTCCAGTAATATTAAAGGATATTTTTCAAACACTCGATTTTTCTTTTTTAAGTAAAAATTGAAGGAAAGTCATCGAATTTCTTTCCGTCCCGACCTACGTCTGGGAAATTTTGTCCAAGACGGAAATCCGTCCTGCGACAGAAGGTCTTGCACCCATGATCGTTGCCTTAATTTAAAATTTTAATCGGTACCTGAAACCGAACTAAATAATATAATTATGAAATTGATTTGTTAATATCTGTGCCTCAGAACCGGAGTAGCGTAAGTCCAAAAATCGCGATTTTCAGTACATTATTGCATTGTATGTATAATCTTATTACGCAAAATAGCTTATGTCACTGTGTAACGAAGCAGTTTCATACAGTGAAGGAATTTTTCAAATAGGTGCAGTGGTTACGGAGATTAAGCACGACATATAAACATACAAAATCTGCCCTCTCTTTTTATATATTAGTATAGAGAACACAGTGGGGATCGGCGAAAGGTACTAACAGTTTTAGTCACTACTTTATTTTACCACTAGCGATCTGGCGAGGGGCGACCGCAAGTTTTGATTTTGTGGAATGATTCATCTACAATTTTAGCTTGGCTAAAGGTCAGTTTTTGTAATTAACGAGTTAAAAAAAATAAGTGAAATAAAAATAGATTTCACAAACCTGGCAGTTAGAATCCAATGTGCTACCTTCTAGTGAACGTGGAGAGAAAATTATAATAATCATCTGGTGGCTAAGCCATTGGTTAATATGAATGAAAAAAAAAAAAAAAAAATAAATAAATAAATCACAGAAACGTCAAGTTGTTGTCTCGGCAAATGACAGTGAAATGTTTTCCCTCGTACGTTACATAGTTGAATGGTACTGAAAATTTCCATAAGACTGAGAATCCTAGCGTCGACACAACGTTTTCATCGAAAGGCAAAAAAAAAAAAAAAAAAAAAAAAAAAACAGGGTTGGGTTTTGGACTGCCCAAAACTGCTTTAGGACAGCACAGGTGGTTTTTACCGTCCAAAACTGTCTAAAAACAGTCCAAAAGTGTCCGAAACTGTCCAAAAGTATGCTAAAGCTAAAGAGGTGTAATCTAATCAATTCATATTCACTGCCATATTTGTAATGCATACATACAAATACTAATAAGTTTTAATTAATGAATATTTGATAATATTTTCTCCGAAAGGTTCGTTTAAAAATATTTTACTTAAAAAAATTGTCAATAACTCTATTACTTAAACTTTTTTATGTAACAATTGGTACAGCTATGGAAGGAAATTCACAACACTACTAAGACAAATAATTTCAGTTCCATTTACAGCTCAAAAGAATGTCATTAAATGTGTAATATTTCGGTGTAAAAAAAAAGTTTAATTTTACTAATGGTTTTCGCACATAAGTTTTAACTAAAATTCTTTTTTGACTCATAGCTTAAAGAACAATAAATTGATGATTAAATATATGCACTTATATTTAAAACTTGTGCTATTTCTTTTTTTAATTCATATTTTTGATATGAGGTAAACACAACAGTAGTGGCCAGTGCTTGATAGTGCTCCAGTAGTAGCCACTTCAAAGTTTATATTTGAAAAAATAGGATTCCAGGTTTCCCAATGGATTCAAACGTGCAGGAGCACGTTAGTTTCTCACTTACGTCTCTAACGTTTGTAAATGTAAATTAATTAATGACAGAAATTTCTGAAGTATATTTAAAAAAAAAAATACTATTGAAGTGAAAAAAAATATCCATTTAAAACAAACAAATATTGAGAAAAATCGCGCTTGCTTTTTACTAGAGATGGAACGAAGCTTTGGCCTGAACTTCGGCCTGAAACAATTTATGTTGCGAATTTTCTTTTACAATTATTATGTAAGGTATCGTCTTTTGAATTCAAAACTGTACCTTATGACAAATCATAACAGAAATTTATTTTTTATCTTAAAATTTCTGTACTGAACCCTTGTAGCCAGAGTTCCTTCAACAATAAAATGTTTATTAACAATGCATTCCAGAAGCAATAGAAAAATATACTGCATTGAAATTCTTCAAATATTTCTAGCTTTGAAACTTATAACAATAGTGATGTTATTTATAGATACAAGGGCGGATATGCGACCAGTGGGCATCCGTAAGCAATTTGTTTAAAAATTACATTTTATTTAATGGCTATAGGTACAATATTTCAGTTTTTTAAATAGAAGCATTAATCTGTTAACATATTTTAACTTGTGACATTGTCAAATCTTTCTCTAAAAATAAATACTAAATGATAGAATAGTATAAGAAAGAATGCTGATGTTACTTTAACAAAGTCATCAAAAACTACAACATAGTGCATTAAGAATGTTTAGATATTTACATAAATATTCACACATAACCTAAATAGTAGGTTCTTGATCATAGGATAAGTCTATGATTTAATATTTGATCATATCAGTTGGTTATTATAAACATTAACTTAATTGTAGAGAATGCCTTAAAATTCCAAACAATACTTTAAAGTGTAAAGCAAAATCTTAATTGGTGATACGTATTAATTTTAGAAACACATCAGTAAGCTGAAAATGTTGAAAAACTAAGAGTAGTAAAGTATATAAAGAATTATATGATGTTAAATGTATTTATTGTGCATTTAATGCAAAAACTCAACACACAGAGCATGGCCCCACTGAATACTTAACGGCCGTGGCAATCACTGAAACTCATGGCAACAAAGAGGGCGCCACTGGCTACCCCTGTTTTTGTTTCCACTTGGCGTGATTGTGAGCGTAGGCGCTTTGGCATCTGTGAATACGTGATTTCTCGACTTATTATCGGGCGTACGTCATTTGACGAAAATTTTAATTTCAAAAGAAGGAATGAAGAGAAAAAGTGCTAAATAAACATTGTATTACAAAGGTGAAGAGCATTTCTTATTGTTATTTTAATATCATATCAAAAATTACGTGTAATAAAAAATTTTAACTAAACACAGAAAAAATATGATTTTTTTTAAATATTAATGCGTAATTCTTAATATATTTTTTCAAACTTTTTTTTTTTTTTGAAAGCTTTGCAAATAATTTTCAAATTTTTTATTGAAAATCCCCTGGGGTTTCCTTTTTGGATACAACAGTTCTAAGATTGATGATATATGGCAGGCAGCCCTCATTTCTAATTTTACATGCTCATTTACATGCGAATTTTTTCTGCTCAATAAATTACATCGAAAAAAAAAACACGCTCCGTAATCTGTAAATACATTCATTTTTCAAAACTTGAGAGGGTCATTCATTGCCCCTTTTGACCCTGATGGGGATTAGAGGGGGGGGGGGGGGTATAGGAATTTACGTTAACAATTGCCATTCTTTTCGCTCGTAATGTAGTGTATATTTTACAACGAATAGAATCTAATTAAAAACGTACGAACAGGCCCGATATTTAAAAATTCGCGGGGGGGGGGGGGGGCAAAGGTTTTGTGTAGGGGAAAAAAACAACAAAATGCGAGCAAAATGCCTAATTTTTGTATGTTTGTAAAATTTAGGGATGTCAAAATTGCCTCCTAAGCACCGTGATATCCTCACTTGACAGGTCTGGTTAGGAATATTCTTTTTCAAATGAAGAAGAACAACAGAAAAGTAAAAAATATGATGGCAATTTAAGAAAATGAACCATTAACATAATTTTAAAGACATTTAAAATCAGAGTGTGACTAATACATTGTTCTACGACGGATCCGTGGTTCTCGAACCAATATTGTACGGACACCAAAATAATGTCATTTATCTATTTCCCCTTCCATTTTTAGCACATCTCATATTATAATAACTTTAGTGTAGATTTTAGTAGTATATTAGTACACAATACGCATAGAGATGCACAAACGCTTAGTGCACAAGAGCTATTTCGAAAAAGTGCAGATTTTTTTTCTTACAAAAGGAAATTCATAGCATAATCAAAAAATAAATAAAAATAACATGGAGCTAGAAAAAACTTTCATTTTCCCGAAGCTTAGTTTTTAATTAGTTTTTTTTAAGTGTCCGATTTTGAAACTAAGGCGTGGTCTTTATGACGTCACAAATGATGTACTTTGGCGCATCTGTCTACCGCGTTTCTACGTTATGATGATCAAGAAGCGAATTACATATTGCACTCTACGCTTACTATCAATCATATAGTTGCCAACACTTGTGAGTAAAGAAACTAATTGAATATGTGCTCTGTGAGTGGCATCAGTGAATGGCATTTCATCATTTGTGATGTCATCGGCAGAAGCGTAAACAATGAAAGCGCACCGATTAATGCATTTTTTTTTTAAATATTAAACTTAGTCAAGTTATTTTAAAAAATGATCAGATCCTATGATTTTAAAAATGTTCTTTCAAAAAAAAAAAAAAAAAAAAAACCCTTAAAATTTCGGAAACGACCCTGTTGCTTCACACGCTTTGAGCATTAAAAAAATGTATATATATGCACCCAATCCTCTTTTTATGCGGTGAATAGGGACCGCATAAAAAAGTCGTGTAAAAAAATGCTTGAAACTTCAGCAGTAGCTTTAAAAAGTTTTCGCAACTGAGTTAAAAAATATTTTTTTATGCGGTGGATAGGGACTGCATAAAAAAAGTCTCACGTAGAAAATACCCAAAATATTATATTTAAACGAAATCAAAATAAACCAAGCGATGATAATTTTGCCGACTCCCGAAAAATTTCCCGAATTAAGAAATTTTTGGAAAGTCACAGTGACTTCCCATCGGATGCCCCTGTCGACCCTTGATGATACTACCAAGTACTCGTTTGATAAATAATTTTCGCTCGTTTTATAAATAATTTTTATAAACTACACAAAAAAAAAGTCCGCACAAAAACAGGTTTGGGTGTACACACACACATCGGAAGGCGCACAGACCGGAGAGCGTTCACTTTAGCTCAGGTTCTATCCCCACCCCCAGGCTCCCACCTTACCTATAGCATCCCAGGTGCTATTACTTCAATATATTTTTCAATTGTTATAAAGTGTTCACGCAGTAAATAATTTTTATGATAAAGGTCAGATTCGGCCATAAAATATTTATCTTTCTTACGGCCTCGTATTACCTATTCTAAAAAAATCAACAGTCATATTATGACGGGTGCAAATTTCTTGGTCATTTCCATTTCATTCCATTTGTAGAAACAATAAACCCAACGAGTAGGATCCTATCGCAATTCATGATCGTGAATAACTTAATTCGAACTCATCAAGCAGCCAAAATTCAAATTATTATTATTTTTTGAAATTTATTTTTAACATTTAACAAATACATGCAATAGGGAAAGAAACTCCTCAAATATCTACACATGAATTTGTGAAACTAATTTTAAAAAAAATGGAGAACAGATTATTTTACAAAATATCAACATTGTTGATATTTTGTAAAATCCTAGCAGGGGAGAGTTCCGTACAAAATATTTTGTCCTTGCAAAAGCAAAACAATGATATGGTTTTTTTTACTTGCCATTTCTATGATATTTTTAAACATACATTCGATTTGCGATAGCTCGAATGTAAAAAGATCGACGGAAAACTTCCACTTATCGAAAGTTTGACTTAACGATAGTTTTGGTTTTTGATATTTTAATATTAAAAACCATCGAATACTTTAATTAATATGTACATATAACAGACAAAATTACAGAACTTAAGATTTTTAGCACAATATGCACAGTTAAATCAAATGTATTGATAGAAAAAAATCAAAAGCATGCTGGAACCGCTTGAATAGAGCTGATTCTACTTCAGGAAATGTGCACATCTTCAATTCGTTTCAAATTCGGATTACAAGTGAAGGTAAAATAATTATTCTCCCATAGTCACTTCTTTTTTTTTTTCTTTTTCTTTTTTTCGTTCTTTCGAAATAATTTCGAGTAATCTTGGAAAAAACTTCGAGTTGAAAGAAGTTAACTTCGAGTTATTCAGAATAATTAGAATGGAATTAAAGACTAAGTTGTCAAGACTTGATAAAAATTTCGAGTTATAGTAATATTCGATTTATCGGACTTCGAAGTATCGCAAATTTACTGTACTTTTAAGAAAATTAAAATATTTAGCGATGTAAAATCCTGTAAACATTCAATTCGTCATAAAAAACTATTTTCTACACTTTAAGCATGAATGAGAAAGGAGCTTTGAACTAGAAACTTTGCAGGAAATTTGATCGCCAAGTTTGGCGAAAATTAGGATATGAATTTTCTGTAGGAAAAATAAAATACACACACACAGTAGACCGTCAAGTATCCGCAGGAATCTAAGATCTGCTTACAATTTTTTGTAATCTTGTTCTAATAGTATAGCATTAGGAGCAGCTCTAAATATCTAGCATTTCTTAAAATAAAAAAACGTGTGTGGGGGGGGGGGGGGGCGGTAATTTTCCGTGATAGGTACGTAGCGGAGCATTTTTTAATCTGGCGATTAGTTTCAATTTTATTTATTGTCGGGGACTATTTCAAGTTACATATGAAGTATTTATTTGGCGATACCATAAACTATTTTGTCTTTTTCAAAGACTTGTAAGCGAAGCGATAAGCCCTAGAAACAAGATCTAAAAGTCCATTAAAATAAAAAATAATCCTCTGAATAATTATGTTTCTCCATTAAGCGTAAAATAATCCATCAAATGATACACAAGCTATAAATGAACATGTAAAATTAAATTAAAAGAAATTGCCTAACCAACTTTAGATCCACCATTTACGCATTAAATAATCAGCTAAATATCTTTACTAATTCGATTCGAATTGGTTTTTACGGTATATTTCTGAGCATCTTGCGAAATATTGATGTTTGTTACATATGTTCCATTTATTAATTAAAATAAACAAGCTTTGAAACTTGTCGTTGATTGGTGGATGCAACCGTGGCTTGTGGCGCCTCCTTGCGGTCAGAATGGGCAAATATGAAGTTTTGAAGTTTTTCCATCTAGTGTGGCCATGTTCAAGTGCAGAAATAGTTGCCCCGGTTTAACACAAAAAAGTCAAAAATTGTCAAGGCCTGGTAAGCGCCAGCGCATTCAGTGGGGCCATGCACAGAGCAGTCGAAGCTTCGGTATTCGGTCGGTGCTTCGGCCAAATTGCGCTTCGTGCCATCTCTACTTTTTACAAGTTCATTGGAACCAATATCAATCAACTAAGAATCTGGTTGTACTTCAAATACTACACATCAGTCAAAAGAACAAATTTTTTATTTCAATAACAAGTAAGAAAAAATAGAGAAATGGCGTGTTTGTTTATACAACATAAATGTTTATCAGGAAACGTCAAAATGACCCATGACGCATATCAAAAGTCGTCGTCATCAAAATCATCATCATCATCATAATCGTCATAATCACCAGAATCATCACCGTAAGCATCATAGTCATCGAATACATCATAGAGATCTAAGATGTCATGAAAATCATCATCGGAATTAAAGTCGCTCTCTGTATTTTCAAAATCAAATTCCGGCTTATTCTTCAAACTAGAGGCAATAGCAGTCAACAATTCGACATCCTCTGGCTTCAAATTTTGAAAGCCAAGCGAAGAATTCACAACACGAAGTACCTTCAACGAGCGAGAAGAAAGGAGTATTGATTGCAGCATGGGTAAGTCGCTCTCTGAGTGATAGAAGTATACTTTTCGAAGAGGGCAATTAATACAGCAGTATTTTATTGCTTCTTTAAACTCATCTGTGAAATGCCCGCAACAGGAAATGCAAATTTTCTCCAACTTACGAGTAGATGAAATAAGGGTGGAAAGAGATGTTGATGTTGCTACGTCAATGAAAACAGCACCTTCTAAATAAATTTTTTTCAAGAATTTCAATTCTTTTTTACTAGTTTCAGCAACAGGTTGGAAAAATGTATCTTTTAAACAAAGCTCTTCCAAACGTGGGCAACTATTTATTAACACTTCAACAGAAATAGAAAACCCATTGAGCTTTAAGACTGTTAATCCAGCACCTCTGCTGCTAAGGAAACTATTTGCAACTGGTAGCGGAAAACTCTCATCGGATTCCAAATTCACATTTTCTAATTTAGTAAAAGTTGTCAATGTATTTAATTGCTCAGGATTAACGACAATAAGTGTTAAAATTCTCACATCAGGGCAAACTGACGCATACACTTTCAAAAGTTGAGGGGAAGATGCTAAATGTGTACACATTATTGCATCTAAATGAATTAACTTGTATTTCTTCAAATTAGCAATATTGTTCTGATCAACGTCTTTGTCGTGCATTTCATGCAAAACACAAGGCATACAGGGGGCTTCCAGCAGTTCCAAATGAGGAAAACTCGTAAGAATCAATTTGGTTACGTCGTCGTCAACTTCCGTTCCGTCAAGGTTCAACCTTCGAAGATTCAAATTTGGAACTTCATTTCTCTCGTTCTTCTGGCACAAATATTTGCTAAATCCTTCCTTTGTGATAGGACTATCTGCAATATTCAGTTCAACCAAATGAGGGCAATACTTCGCAATATTTTTCAAAGCATCGTCATTACAAGTGTCTTCCATGTTTAAAACTGTTATATTTTTCAAGTGTGAGAAAATGTCAGCAAGTGCAATTGTATGCAGATTTTCGTGCGTACTAAATGAAATTTTGATAAGTCCCTGAAAAGAAAAGAAAAAAAGTGATGAGCAAAACTTCCATAAAAGATGTATGTTTTCAACGTTAACTTAATGCATCAAATTAAGAACACTGTCTTTTCCCTCCTGTGTTTTGAAAAAAGTTATTAAATATATATAACTCAGCGTTATTTTAATTTAGTATAACATGGTAAACTGTCATTAAAAAAATTAACATGCAATTTTTAAAAGCAATTAATCTTAAAACCTTCAGTTTAACATTTAAAAGTACACAGCCAAAGAAGAAAGGAACAACAAGGCTTAGGGATCTGACGTTACACTTTGGAGGGGAAGGGGTCGTGACAGTGTGACAAGGGGAAGGGAGGGGGGTAACAAGAAGTGTGATTCAAGGGCTGGGCCGATATCAGAATTTTAACACAGTGGCCGCCATTTATATGAATCACGTTTGTTCTGAACAGTTTTGATTCCAAAAAGCGGCAAATTCAATAAACATGGATTTTGTTCTTTTTTTGACTTTTATTAAAACGGTTGATTCAACTAACCACTGATTCAATTAACCGACGTCCATTGTATTGCTATACTCCAACACTCCAGATAGATATTTTCGATGTATCGATTGGTCAATTCAACATCATACTGCGGATGGGGTGTTAAAAACAATATAAATGCAGTGCATATTAAAAAAGTAAAGTAGCTGAAGTACAGAACAGCCATCGGCTATCTTGGTGAATAAATATTTCAGTAATTTATTTTAATGATAATAGCTACAGCACGGGTGCCCATGCAGGAGGAAGGGTCATGAGGGAGATTATACCCAAGAAGTTTTTAGAGAAGATTGTTTAAAAGAACTTTTTTAATAGGAGATCGCGTTTTTTTTAGGGAGAGAAGTGCTTGGTAAAATCTTGTGCGACTAGGGCGGGAAGGGGCATCATGAAGAGGATGGACACAGATAACTATATCATCTGCCCATTAGAATCTGTCAGACTATAACAATTGACATTTTTAGACAAGTTATTTTGGTTTTTCATCTCTTCACCAGGGGTCAAGTTTTTTTTTTTTTTTGGGGGGGGGGGGCTCAGTTAAATTGAGGTGTACCATCGCACCCTGGGGGATAGTCAACCCTATTTATATCATCTGTTTTTACTTCCTTTTACAAAAAAGGAAGCATTGTATTCGCGAAAGAATTTTCACTCAAAAATCGACCTTAATTTCCATTTTGCTCACCCCCGAATGAATGTTGAGTTTTTTTTTTCGACTCGACCACACGTGGATAAGTGCCTAAGAACGTATAGACACGCGAAATATCCATTTTGACGATTCCCGAGTTAGTTACAACGAGTTTTCTCGTGACATCTGTATGTACGTATGTGCGGATATGCGTATGTATGTCGCATAACTCAAGAACAGTATGTCCTAGAAAGTTGAAATTTAGTACGTAGACTCCTAGTGGGGTCTAGTTGTGCACCTCCCCTTTTGGTTGCATTCGGGTGTTTTTAAGGGGGTCTTTTGCCCCCTTTTGGAGGGAAAACATTGTTAATTTCGATGTAAACTCAAGTGGTGTTACAATTTAGCGGACACTTGGCGATGTATCGCCAGTCTTTTGGTCGCCAAGCTTTGTCGCCAAATTGGCGACAAATTTGGCAATTTTTTTTTAAAAATCTGGTTTTAATTTGGCCACTGTTGGTGATATTTAGAGAGTAAACTATTGAATCACATTAAAATTACCAATAATGGCAAAATGACATCAAATTGGAGTAAAAAGAAGTCATGTGAGGCACACATCAGCTCGTTTAAGATCTGCAATAGAGAAAAACCATCGGGCATCTTGAAAGGTAAATATTCCGCCAATTTATTTAACAACAATAGCTAAAACAGTGGTCATCGGAGGAGGGGGCATGAGACAGGCTATACTAATGAAATTATTAATCTGGGGGTCGCATTTTTTGAGGGGGGTGGGAGCTCGATAAAATTTTGTGGTGCCATCGCACTTGGGGAGGATGGTCAATAGCAGCTACATCATTTGTTTATCGAGATCTGCAATAGAGAAAAGCCATCGAACTCCATGAAAGGCAAGTATTCCTGCAAGTTATTGAAATTATTATAGTTAAAGCAAGTGTGCCCATTTAGAGGATGGGGCGAGGGGGGTCATGAGACGGAATATACCATTAAAATTCACAAAGAAGTGATTTAAACATAATTTTAGTCGCTTAATAGGGAGTTGAGGGGATTTTTTTTTTTTTTTTTTTTTTTTTTATTGCACTTGGGAGTGCGGGCATCTCTAGTTATATCATATGTATGTTAAAATCTGCAATAGAGAAAAGCCAGAAAAGAGTGTGACATTATTTATGGGCAGGCGGAAAGTTTTCAAACGAGATGAAAATAGAGAAGGATAAAACTTGACACTGTTCTTCGATTAAATTACAGAATGCTAAATAAAAGATTATTTGAGATAAACTTTCAGGGCAGGTACTTAAAGGGACGTCACTTTTTCGACTTTTTTCAATTATTCAATCAGGGCTCCCAACACATTTTAGCTTCAGAAAAGGGTAAAAGAGGACCATTTTCAATCAAAAAGGGGACTAAGGAGGACCAGTTAGGATCAAAAAGAGGACTTTGGGAGGACCACTCATAGTTAAACCCAGGGAAACACCAAAAAGCAATAGTTGCCAGCTGCTAAATTCGTGAAGATAATTCGTTAATCAACTATAATAATGATTCAATTAATTTATCACCTGTGAAACTGATCCTTTTTATCCATTGAATAATATTATTTACCCAAATATTTGGAATGGGGAAAGGGCACTTAGTTCAGCACTTAAGGCAGCCTCTTTAGAATTAATAGGCATAATGATACATTTTGACTTGAACCAGCAGGGATAGAAGTGACATTTGCCAACAAAAATATAGGAAAATATAGGAATTTTCTGAAAAAAATATAGGAATTGGATAGAAAATATAGGAATTTTCTGAAAAAAATATAGGAATTCGATGGAAAATATAGGAATTTTTTGCAAACAATATAGGAATTTTTCGAAATAATATAGGAACATTTTGAAAATAAAAAAAAGAGGACATACAGGAATTTTTATAACGAGGCAGGCCAGTAGGACATTTTTTTTTTAAATGCAATACAGTCGAACCTGTCTATCTCGAATTTTACGGCACATAAGAAAAATTCGAGATATGGAGGCTTCAAGATACAGAAGTTTTGAAAAAAGTTCTAAAAATAAGTAATTGGAGCAATGACTCGAAAGTAAAACTTTGGGAGCAATTTTACTAATCAACAATGTCCCCTTCCTCTCAGTTTCAGAATGGATTTAATTGCTGGAAAACTTGCTTTTTGTACATAAAGTTTTAATTCTGGAGGATTATGTGACTGCTAATATTAAGAAAAGTGCTTTCTGTCTCCAAATTCCAGTCAATAAAGATTGTTGTGGATGGAATTCAAGAAAGACACTTAAGTCGAAATTCGAGTTATGCAGGTTTTCAGAAAATTTCATTCAAGACAAACATGGGGGAAAACATTGAATTAATACTTTATGTGCAGGGAAAATGAAAAACTTCGACACAGAGAGGTTTTCGAGATAGGCAGGTTCGAGATAAACAGGTTCGACTGCACTACTATTTGATTAAAAACATGTAATAACACTACCTGACATAAGTGCAATACATACGCATAAATAAGTCTAAAAATACAATTCTGCTTTGTTCTTAGAATTTTAAGCACTTAAGCATCTTGTCTGATTCCATCCCGTGAATGACCAAATATGGCGACTATGTTTCACACGTAGCTGCTGGTCCAATAGCTTTCCGGTTGGAAAAAAAATGATAGCTCCAGATTTACCCTATTATGTTGTTTGTATATTTATTTTGTGAATGAGCTGCTTTTGAATGTGGAATTTTGTGAATGGGGCCGCTTTTACGATGCGTAAATTTGTGAAGGGGCCGCAAAGCGGACCCAATTTGTGTCTGGAACGACCCCAAAGTGTGCATGTCTTTCCGACTTCCTCAATTCTTTTAAAATTGAGAACAGCTTTGCGTATTCTTTTTTGAAAACTTGGCTGTGCGGCCTCTTCGGAGGCATTATTATTAAAATGAACGTTTAGTTGATACGCGAACTGCAGCACCAGGGGCGTAGCTAAGGGGGGGGGGGGATTTGGGGACAAACCCCCCCCCCCCCCGAAAAGTTAGTCTCAAAAAAAAGAGAAAAAGAAGAGAGAAGAGAAAGAAAAAAAAAAGAAAAGGGAAAAATTCCAAGCGATTATACATACATATATATATATATATATATATATATATATATATATATATATATATATATAAGAAGTAACCCCCCCCCCCCGAAAGTCGGGTCTAGCTACGCCACTGTGCAGCACCTACATTCCACACAATTAAAACCAAAACAATCGAAGTTGAGATGAGCTATCCTGCAAGTAGCAATAATTGCAACCGTAGCCAAACGCAAAGTTCCGAAAAAAGAAAAAAATCGTGCGTGTGGAGACCTGAAACGGTAAGTGGCCGGAGAGCCCTTCCTAGAATGACATCATCAAAACCTACACAGCCCATGCGCTCATCATGATCGCCCAAGTTCATCGACGCCGAGTTCAAAAGTGAAGTTTTGAGGACTTGCGCAGGAGCTTCATGGGCTCAGAATTGAGCTGCAGAGACGAGCTAAAGTCAAACGCTGCTCCACTCAGGAAGAAACACGGTACAGGGCACTCAACACATTTTAGCTTTAGAAAAGGAAGGAGACCATTTTCAATTAAAAAGAGGACTAAAGAGGACCAGTTAGGATTAAAAAGATGACCTTGGGAGGACCATTCATTTGATTTCAAGGAAGCACCAAAAGGCAAATTAGCTGCCTGCTGCTAAATCCATGAAGATAATTTGTTAATTAACCATAATACTGAGATTTTTAATGATACAATTCCTTTATCTTCTGCACAACTGTTCTTTTTATCCATTGAATAATAATATTATTTACACAAACATTTGGATGGGAGGGGGGGGGGGTTGCTGGTAGTCCTACAGAAGGACAGATGAAGCTATGCTTCATCTTTCCTTAGTTTAAAATTATTTTTGTGTTTTTCTGTCTTGTAATGCTTCTTAATAGCATTATACCCTTCACAACCGATATGAATCTATCACACACCAAACAGATCTACTGTATTCAAAGTTTTCCTAAAAATGTCTGAAATGCTAAATCACAAAGGGAAGCAGATCACATGAGGCTTAATTTTGCAATTTTCATATTCAAAGTATATTTTCAAGAATCATAAAGCTTACATTAAAAAATTACTCCATGATTGCAGGGCCATGAGTGCTTTGAACTTTTATGGGGGGGAACAAATCCCCCCTTAGCAGGCATCATGCCGCCTGCCTTGTCTAGTGGTCAGAGAAGTCTGACTGCGACAGGAAGGTCCGGGTTCGAATCCCGGCTCGGGCATGGACGTACTTTCTTTTGTCCTTTCTTTGTGTGAATCTAATGTTATGCTGTGAATAATTGCCTACCCTATAAACTGGTCCTTATGACATGTGTGTACTGTGGAAGTCGGACTTCACACCAAATGACAGTGCGGTTGGAAAAATGAAGCAGCGCACCCCAAATTGCCAGCCTAGCTGGCACATGAGAACAACAGCAGGCATCATGACAATGAAATGATGTACACAAATTCAACTTGATGAAATTACATACTTCAACTTTGTTTCATATACAAATGCTACTTTAAAATGCTATGTACTCAATTATTTAAATTTAATATCCCCCCCCCACACAAAAAACAGTAATAAACGAAAATAAGCAAAGAATAATCAAAATTAAGTTTGAAAAACTAAATAAACTCGAATTAAACACAAAAATTATTAATTTTTTAGTTATTTAAATAAAAATTAAAACGTATCATGTCAAAATAACTTCTAATTGTCATAAATATCAAAATATTTATAAGATGCAAAACTATTGAAAGCTCACAGAAGCATATTTTCACGAACCAAGTTCAATGTTGGCATGTTTCCCATAAAACATTTATTTTCTACTAAATTAAACATAAAACATGCTAATCAAAGGTGGCATATGGGAAAATAACATTCGATTGGGAAAAATATTTCAACATTTACATGATTCAAAAAGATTGAAATTTCAAACACAAAAAGCAATTTTCCACGAAGTCCGAGTAAGTTCAATGTTACCGTGGTTTCCACAATAATTCCTTCGTTAATTATTGAAATTAAATGAAAAATAAGCTAATCTAAAGTAGCATATGTCAAAATAACTTCCAATTGTGGAACACATCAAAATATTTATAAGATGCAAAAGGATTGAAATTTCAAACGCGAGATGCAATTTTCCGTGAAGTCCGAATAAGCTCAATGTTGTCATGGTTTCCAAATTTTTTCCTTCTTTAATTACCAAAATTAAACGAAAAATAAACTAAACTAAGGTAGCATATGTTAAAATAACTTCCAATTGTGGAACACATCAAAATATTTACAAGATGCAAAAGGATTGAAATTTCAAACGCGAGAAGCATTTTTCCACGAAATCCGAGTAAGTTCAATGTTGCCATGGTTTCAAAAATAATTCCTTCATTAATTATTGAAATTAAAGGAAAAATAAGCTAAGCTGAGGTCATGTCAAAATCACTTTGGATTGTAAAAAGCATCAAAATATTAACAAGATGCAAAAGGATTGAAATTTCAAACGCGAGAAGCAATTTTCTGCGAAGTCCGAATAAGCTCAATGTTACCATGGTTTCCGAAGTAATTCCTTCGTCAATTATTGAAAATAAACGAAAAATTTGCTAAACTAACGTAGCATATGTCAAAATAACTTCCAATTGTGAAACACATCAAAATATTTACAAGATGCAAAAGGATTGAAATTTCAAACGCGAGAAGCATTTTTCCGCGAAATCCGAGTAAGTTCAATGTTGCCATGGCTTCCAAAATAATTCCTCCGTTAATTATTGAAATTAAATGAAAAATAAGCTAATCTTTATCAGCATATGTCAAAATAACTTCCAATTGTCAAAAACATCAAAATGTTCACAAGATGCAAAAAGATTGAAATTTCAAACGCGAGATGCAATTTTCCGCGAAGTACAAATAAGTTCAATGTTGTCATGGTTTCCAAATTTTTCCCTTCTTTAATTACCAAAATTAAACGAAAAATAAACTAAACTAAGGTAGCATATGTTAAAATAACTTCCAATTGTGGAACACATCAAAATATTTACAAGATGCAAAAGGATTGAAATTTCAAACGCGAGAAGCATTTTTCCGCGAAATCCGAGTAAGTTCAATGTTGCCATAGTTTCCAAAATAATTCCTTCGTTAATTATTGAAATTAAACGAAAAATAAGCTAAGCTAAGGTCATGTCCAAATCACTTTGGATTGTAAAAACATCAAAATATTAACAAGATGCAAAGGGATTGAAACCTTAAACACGAAAGCAATTTTTCGCGATAAATCAAACCGAATATATATATGTTCAGAAAATTGCACTATTGAAACACAATCCAATGATTTTTGAAAGAATTCAAGCAATAAAGAAACTTTTCATACATTTTCAATTTTTTCAAGCACTAGAAAAAAAAAAGACCTTTTTTTTCCAATAACCTTTCAAGGTTTTTTTAATGGGCGTACGAACTTGGTTTAACACGCGCTGCGGCGGCGTGTTTGGGTGTACAGTAACTTTTAACGAAATGAAAAAACTTTTAAAATGTGATATTAAAGTAAAAACTATGTAAAAGCGGACTAATCAGACTGAAATGTTAAAAAGCGGTCTAAAGCGGACTTTACCATAAAAAACGAACTTTGGCGGGAAAAGCGGACCATTTGGGAGCCCTGCTTAGATAAAATGGCGTCTGCGCGTCGATCGCGGAAATGCAGTAGCAAAAAGTCGGGGGAAAAGTAAAAAAAAAAAAAGGAAGCGGAAACTGAAAATATAGGAAAATATAGGAATTATAGGAAAATAGGAACCTTTTTCAGAAATATAGGAAAATATAGGAATATAGGAACGCTGCGATGCCTGAACCAAGGATGCTGGTAGTCTCACTGAAGGATAGATGAAGCTGCGCTTCATTTTTATTTAGTTTAAAATTATTTTTACGATTTTCTGTCTTGTAATGCTTCTTAATAGCGTTATATTCCTTCTCAACCAATATTAATCTATCTTACACCAAACAAAAAACGTTATTCTTTTGTTGTTTCCCCCAAGTCTCTAATTTTGTTCCCATCTTCATCAGTTTCATCTAACCATTTGCTGAGAAATTTGCACTTCCCCATGACTCACACTGACACCTAAAAAATATTGTTGTGATTTTCAACTAAGCTACAACTGAGTTTATAGTAAAATTATTTCATATTTAAATTTAATCTCTTATCACAGGGTTCATACCTTTTAAGGAGAAAAAAAATTTAAGCACTTTTCAAGAGTAAAAACATATTTTTCAAAGTAATACCCTAAATTCGCACTATAAATATTGCATGCAGATTTCATTTAATGCTAAATATAAATAACATGAAGTAATATAAAAAGTATAGGAAAACAAACTGCTTTTTCTGTAAGAGACACTTTGATAAAAGATCTACTGTATTGAAAGTTTTCCTAAAAATGTCTGAAATGCTTACTCACAAAGAGAAGCAGATCACATAAGGCTTAGTTTTGCAGTTTTCATATTCAAAGTATATTTTCAAGAATCATAAAGCTTAGATTTAAAAAAAAAACTCCGTGATTGCAAGGCCATGAGTGCTTTTACATTTATTGGGGGGGGGGGGGGGGCTGATTCCCCTCTTAGCATAACAATGAAATGATGTACATAAATTCAACTTTATAAATTTTATAATTCAACTTTGTTTCAAATACGAATACTTAAGTTAAAATCTTATGCACTCAATTGTTCACGTTTAATATCCCCACCCTATAAAAAACAGTATTAACCGAAAATAAGCTAATAATAATTAAAACTAATTTTGCAAAACTAGAAATTTGAATTAAAAACAAAAATATATTAATTTTTTAGTTATTTAAATAAAAACTAAAACGAGTTAATCTAATGTAGTATGTCAAAATAACTTCAAACTGCCAAAAATATAAAATATTTATTAGATGCAAAACGATTGAAAGCTCAGATAAGCAAATTTTCACGAACCAAGTTCAATTTTGGCATGTTTCCCATCAAATAAATTTATTTATTTTCTACCAAATTAAACATAAAACATGCTAATCTAAGGTAGCATTTGGGAAAAAAAACATTCGATAGGGCAAATATTTTAATATTTTCCTGATGCGAAAAGATTGAAATTTCAAACACTAAAAGTCATTTTTCCCGAAGTCCGAGTAAGTTCAATGTTGCCATGGTTTCCAAAATAAATACTTCGTTAATTTTCGAAATTAAACGAAAAATAAGCTAATCTAAAGTAGCATGTGTCAAAATAACTTCCAATTGTCAAAATCATCAAAATGTTTACAAGATGCAAAAGGATTGAAATTTCAAACGCGAGAAGCAATTTTCCGCGAAGTACGAGTAAGTTCAATGTTGTCATGGTTTCCAAACTAATTCCTTCCTTAATTATTGAAATTAAACGAAAAATAAGCTAATCTAAGATAGCACATTTCAAAATAACTTTCGATTGTAAAAAGCGTCAAAATATTACAAGATGCAAAAGGATTGAAACTTCAAACACGAAAGCAATTTTTCGCGATACTGCATGTCGAACACATGTTCAGATGATTTTTGAAAGAATCCAAGCAAAAAAGAAACTTTTTACACTTTTTCAAGGTTTTCAAGCACTTCGAAAATGAACTCTTTTTTTTCCCCCCCAGGAACTTTCCAAGGTTTTTCAAGGGCGTAAAATTTACGAACATTAGCGCCTGAAAAAAAAATGGCGCATGTGCTGCGAGATTACTTCCGAATTCATTTGCAAAAGGGGTAGTTCATAGCAGCATTACAGTCAAATCGCGACAACTCTAAGTCCCAAGGGACCAGCTAAATCGTTCCGAGTTATGGGAAGTTTTCACAACAGTCTCAAGAGCTTGTGATCCAATGAAAACTTTGAGATAAAGGAATATTCAAGTTATCGAGATCCGAGATCGGAAAGTTCATTCGTTATTGCAAACGTAAGGCTGAAATTCCGAGAAATATCGGTAGCACCCTGCTCCGATTCGACATCATAACTCCTCCCCTTTTTTCCAGGTGCAGAGATTGAACTGTTTTTCTTTTAGTTATGCATTATTTTGACATTAGTAATTAGTTTTTGATCACAGTTTTCAGTAACATTTTTTTCATTCGGAACTGCTACGTTAGCGTTGGCGTAAACGTTTGGCGTTAACGCAAAAATGTACTAATCGGTATCCTAAATCTTTATCTTTACTAATACTATAAAGAGAGAGGGCGGATTTGTGTGTTTTTTTGTTTGAGGTAATCTCCGGAACCACCGCACCTGTTTGAAAAATTCTTTCACTATACTGAGTAACATAGGCTATAATACGAAAAAAATCCGATAAATAGTTCTTTTTTTTATTCAAATTTAGGCTCAAATTTCACATAAATTACCTATTATTGGCTATTAAAGGGATGAAAAATTACTTGCACATATCAATATTATATATCGTTAAAAAGGGCAGAATTTTCTGCGTTCTAAACAATTTATTTCAATGCTCTAACTTAATTACGGCGGGAGTAATTTGCGTTTTTAGCTCGAACTTTTTTAGGCTTAGCTGAAATTTAGGCAATACTTTCTTCATTAAATCTATCAATAAAAAGTGAAGGAATTGTCCCACAGTTTTCTTTTTGACAGCATTGGAAAAAGCGAGATTTTTTACTCCTGATCTCTCTCGACCTTTGGTCGAAAAAAATTAGCCTCTATCTTCAAAGAAAAAAAAGTTACAAGCGTTTTTAAATCAATTACGAAATATGTCATTTTGATTCAGGTTGTCAACCATTTTATTTTTGCGTTTCCATGGTTACGCTTTTTGAATCATTTGCATCTGATTTCTTAAACTTATTTTATTTCATGTTTCCATGGTTATGCTTTTAAAATCCATCTTTCGCATTTTAATTTCTTAAAAGTATTTTAATATCTGTCGTCATTGTTTGAAAGGGTAATTTTTGCATGGTGTTTTTTTTTTTTTCTTTTATTTAAGTTGTTATTAAGTTATTCTTTTAATTAATTGTTTAATATATGTCACTTGACACAATTTTTGTTCTCAAGGTAGACCGGGCAAAGCTGGGTCAACGCAGCTCTTAATATATAAAGATTTGAAAGCTATTGTTAATCTGATTTTATACCTTTTTGTTTGTTTGGCGAAACATTTATTATTGCCAAAGAAAAGCATCAGGTTCACTCGCAAAAAGGCTGGGTTCCGGTAGCGTGGTTGCTCGGCACGTTAGGCGCTGAGCAGTTCAGTCTAGGATTATTGTTTTAACGCAACCGTTAATGTAATTCATTGCTTTGGCGATTTGTTTTGAAAGAAAAGAAACTTTTGATTTGTTTTTATCCGAGTGAAATGTCCCACATTTTCTTCTTTTTTCTGACGATGATTTTTGAATGTTCCACGGGATGTTTTTTTTTTTTTTCGTTAGACGGATGGATTATATGATAGCGTGGTTGCTGGGCAAGTTTGGCGATAAACAATAGAGCTGTGGAATTATTTTTACATTTGAAAGATTATTTGATGTCTTTTTTTGGCGAAATATTTAAAATTGCAGTAAAAACCGCTTCACTCGCTAAATCGAGTTTTAAAACAACTGTAAATCTAATTTAATGATTTGACGACAAGTTTAAATTCCAAAGGAACTTAAAATAGTTTTTGTTTTTTTGAAAAGGTGTTGTGTACGAATTTTATACAAAGAAAAACGATCATTTCACATCAGAGGGGGAGGGGGCGTCAATTTTTTTTTATTCAACAGACTTCCATTAAATTTTTAGCACGGGCATCGCTGTGCGGGTACTGTTAGTTGAAATTGTAGGTAAAAATCTTACCGTTTGCCGATTCTTTTTGGGCGCTTGCATCTTTGATTGCTGAGTTATTGAAATTGAATAAAGAAATGCACAGTACTATCTAAACGAAAAACTCACTATATTAACAAAATATTTACAACTTAGAATAACAAATTTAAAAATCGGACTTCATAAAAGATCATTCTTCCGTGTTCCATCAATTCTATTTATTTTATTTCTTGCGGGCGTTAATCGTCTGCTACGATCAACGCCCGCTGTTGCTAGGATATCCACCAGTCACAACTCAACGTTAAATCCCGGTTATCACAAATTTGCCATTTCAACTGCGCTTGCGAGCTGACTTAGCTGATTTCAAAAATCTTGCTAAAAAAAATTAAACATTTTAAATTTGTTAATAAATATGAGATAGCAAAAAATAAAAATTAGAAATCACAAATCTTTCTCTGATTTAGTTCTTAGGTCTCGGTAAAGATTGGGTTTTGAGTTTTAATTATTAATGGATTCGGAGTCTGATTTTTTTATCAAAGGTCCTTTTATGGGCCAAATTTTCAACCTCAGAAGAGCGTACTAGAATTGCAGCATCACTTCTAATACAAAGCCGAATCATCAACCTAAATAAAAATGTATAATACTGCTGTTTACGCCAAACGTAAACTATCCGCAAAAGACGGAGATCTGTACTCATATTCCAGTCATTTTTGAAGTACACAACGTGTGTTACGTTAAGTAAATATTTTCAAACCAATAAATATTCAAGTGTCATTTTTCCCTTTACATTATAAAGATTATCAGGTATTCATATCCGTAGTTTCATATAATATATCACGAAAACGCTGTGAAAATATTCTAATCACATTCATTAATTTGTTGTTCCAGCTCAACCTAAATATAAACAAGCAACACAAAATCTTAAAACAGAAAGCCCAAAAAGTTAAGTGCGCGCGCAAGCGCAGTTGAAATGGCAAATTTGTGATAAGAGGGATTTAACGTCTACTCCAGTCACATGGTTTGGTTTATGAGCAGCAAAAATGTTGCCATAGCTCGGTCTATTCTTATTATTAGTCTATGGCGCAAAGAAAATCATTGAAATGAAATATCTGTTGCCATTGTTTTCTCGAATATGAACAGGTAAAATTCTTGTTTTTGTTTTGAGGCTTTTCCTGTAATCAGAGAAATTAAAATGTCTACTTTTTGGGGGGTTTTCCGCAATCTGCCGCAAAATTTCAGAATTTTTTTTTTGTTTTGGTTCAAGCCTGAGTGTTGAACTCGCGTCACTTGACATAACTTTTATTTTCGAGTTGAACCGTGCGAAGCCGGGCGACGCAGCTAGTAAAAAGATAAATCGTAATAGACTGTGGTCTGCATACTTCTCGTGATTTTAATTGTATCAGAAATATTATCTCAATGTTTTAAAATTTTTAACTGTTGCCATCTTATGTTTGTTAACAAATAAAATATTTGTAATTAATTCAAGCAAGGCTTTTAAAATAACTTTCAATTTTCACTCTTTGCTTTCTTTTGTAATACAGTAAAACCTGTAAAGTTGACCACCCTTGTAAGTTGACCACCTGTCTATGTTGACCGCTTTTGTCAGGAACGGAATTAGTCCTATCTCATATAATGAAGGAAAACCTCTGTAACTTGACCACCTCTCTATCTTGACCACCTGTCTATCTTGACCACTAATGTTCGCCAAATTTGGTTAGGAGTATTGTAAAAAACCCTTTGTAAGTTGACCACTTGGTTTATTATTATTTTTTTTAACTTTCTTCAGCAAATTATTTTATTTTATTATTTATTTATTTATTTATTATTATTATTTTTCTTGGTTTTTAAGAATGTTTTTAATGCTTTGATGACGGAACAGCATTTTACTAACTAAACAGCAGTATAAAACTTAACGCGGCTCTTTATTCTCCAAACTTGTTTTTCATTTGTTCTATTTGAGATAGCTTTTTGTACTCTGTTCAATGAAAATAGGTGTCAGTAGTAAAGTTCAAAGTCTTTTCTTTCAGTTGCGATTGTTGTGACAACACAGGAACTGTGCTAAAAAGAGAAGGCCCGGATCTATACATTTTGATTCCCCTGCAACAAAATATGTAGGGCCCATACCTATAGGCCAGCAATGTCTCTTAGTAAAGTGAATAAGTCTTAGTGCTCATACCTACAGGCCAGCAGTGTCTCTTAGTAAAGTGAATAAGTCTTAGTACTAGTTTTTTTTTCTATTTTTTCTTCAATTTCTAGGGCCGTTAGCCCCTTTAAGGACGCTGGCCTCTCGCACTGCGGGTACGCAGATATGGGCTTGCTAATGAGTAAAGTTACATGTTTCTGGTGCAAGGGATTAAGAGATAGGACATTTTGATTTTGCCTTGGGAACTTGAACTTTTGAACTGGGAGAGTCGAGCTTGTTGCTCTTTGTGCTATAAGTTTTACATAAAAAGGCTTCAAAAAGAAAGTTAGCTGAACTGGAGATTAATAAAAAGTATGAAATATTAAAATTAACTGAAAATGGAAAAAGCCAGAGAATATTAGCTGGCATATAAGGAATTTCTAAAACTAAAGTGTCTAATATAGTCAAAATTATTTGAATAGTATTTTTAATTATTGTTTCACTTTCAATAATATTAAACAATGAAAATGAGTTGAACAGAAAGAGTAAGGGTGAATTCCTTAAAAAATGAATACATAGTGCAAGAAATTACAAAAAATAAAAAAAAAGTATTACTGCCCTTTATAAGTTGACCACCTCAGGGTTCGTACTCAATTTCAGAAATAAAATGAAGGAGTTTTGGAGGAGTTTTGAATGAGTAAAATGAGATTTTGAAGGAGTACTAATGGGCTGTCCTTAAATAATGTCACACTTTTTTCTTACTCCTTCTCTTATCACGTGTCATATTTTTTAAAAACATATTGTTATGATAACTGCGTGATGTTACTTTTTGTCACTCTCTCTCTTCCCCTTGTCACACTTTCATGAACCCGTCTCCCCCTCAAGGCATAATATCACTTGTGGATGACTCATATCATAACGGTGATTTGCTAAACAATTGTTTTTTTTAACACAATCACTTAATATAGTACATCTGCTTATGTATTTTCAAATATTTAAATAACAATTAGACAAACTGACTTTTGCAGCTGAGAGTGGGGTGGAGGGAAAAGAAATAAAAATAAAACTTGAAAAAATAGCCAAGCACCATTTAAGCAGGTTTACTTCATTTATGAAATGTCTTAGTCATCTAAAATATTTTAACCTTAAACTTTTATAACTTCTATGATCAATTTGTAAATCACATCTTTATGAAAAAAAAATAAATAAATAAATAAATAAATATACGAAATTACTACATTTAAATCGCCCTTATACCTTTACCTTTGTGATAAAGTTAAGTTGTCAACCGAAGTATTTCAAGCTACTGTCATAGAAGAAGATTATGTCTTGAACTAAGAAAGAAGGAGTTTTGAAGGAGTTCTAACCAAAATGAAGGAGTTTGAAGGGCCCTTCAAAAAAATTTCCTAAATGAAGGAGTATTGGAGGAGTTTTGAAGGAGCGTACGAACCCTGCACCTGTCTAAGTTGACCGCCAAAGTACTGCACCGCGAGTGGTCAACTTACACAGGTTTCACTGTCATTCGGAAATTGGGACGGTCCTCAAGTTTTTTTGTGTGCGTAATTTTATTTTTTCTGAGAATATTGCTTTCTCCTCAAGCATGGGGAAGGGTCAGAATTCATAAGAAATATATAGAAGAAAGTTTCGTGATAGCCACAACATACTAGTTTGTAAAAGGAAGTAAAAAGGTAATAAAGTTCTATTGGTCGCGCTAGTTGACTAAAAAATAACTTCCAGAATACAAAGAACGTTCTTCTCTGCAGAAAAATAAAATTTGATAACACATCTTTAAGGGTCCACGAGCCTTGTTTTATCTTGAAAAATCCATGTGTGACTTTATTCAATGTCCTCTCTGTATCCCTACCTATCTTTCAAGGGTGTATATAAAGAAGGGGCTGAGGGGGCCCAGGCCCCCTCCAAAAACTGGGTAAAAATTAAATAAAGATAGTTATTTTTGTTTTTATTTCGTCACAAACAATTTCCAAACTTTTAGCAACAGAAAAATAAGTAAATAAATAAATATATATATGATAAAAACAATAATAATTATAACCCGTTAGATCCGAGATTTCCTAACTGGGTGCCGCAGGAAGAGTTGAGGGGTGCTGCGCAGTGTCAATGGCAACAATATGTATATAAAACTAGACTAGGATGCCGTGAGAAATTTTTAATTTTTTAAAGGGTGCAGCGAATCGTTCAAGTTGAGGAACCCTGCGTTAGAAGACCCCAGGCAATAGTGTTCAGAAGGAATCAGGAGTTCCGTACCTTTTGCTCAAGGAAAGAACGTGTCTTGGGAAAGTTAAGTTATTTAAAAAAAAAGAAAAGCAAATAATATTGGTAAAATAAATCTCAACTCTTTCAAAAATAAATCTTTAAATTAAAATATTTTTAACAGATGCGACTTTTTGCATATAAAATTAAGTTCCCCTCTCCTTACTTTCACCTCACCCCCCCCCTTTTTTTTTTCTTTCTTTCTAGTCAGTCTGACAAGAAGGTTCTTCAAAATGTTTATCTCTTTAACTCTCGTCCCCTGCAAGAAATTTTAAATAAGTTACAGTTGTTCAGTTGTAGTAATATTGGAAATTGACGTCTTAAAAACGCATTTTTTAAGCGTTTTACGGACGGTCTCAGAATTAACACCCTTTACCATTGGTTTTACTACCAAAAATAGTCTGAAATTGTACCTTTAAGATTTCATTTTTGAAAAATTTAGGAGGTAAATCCCTAACCTTTGAGGAGAGGATTCTTGGACTCTTCCTTTCCAAAGATTGCCTAATATTGGGAAAAAATCTGAACTGCTTTAAAAAGAACCTTGAAATAAAAAAATTCAAAAGTTGCATACTATTGATCAGGGAATTAAGTCCAACACCGCCCATTTTTTTTACCCTCCCCAACCCCCTACGCCATTTTTTTCTTTTTTTCTAGTTGGTCTAAAAATAAAGTCTTCAAAATACTACACTTCGCAAGCCCCCTACACTCACTAAAACCATTAAAGAGCTTCTCAAACCTCGTTTTCAGGGCTTCAACGGCAAAAAATTCCCAGGGGAAAATTACCAAAGCTTTCTGGAATACAGCACGGGCGCCCATACAGGGTTGGCAAAGGGGGGGGGGGGCGCTCGAGGAGCCCCCCTTAGAAATTAGAACTTCCTTGCTTTTAGTACTTTTTTCTTTGCAAAAATGTAAAAACATGTCTTCTCCAGCAATTAATGAATAAATTACTAAAAATATCAAACTTTAATGACTCTAATCTGTCCTGAAATCGGTTTTCATGAGGAAAATATCCTGCTGAGCTATGGTTAAAATATTTGAGCCCCCCTTACAATATTGCATATGGGCGCCCATGGAATACAGTGAAACTTCTGAGCGACCACTGTCTAGGGGCGTTTCCATGGACACTTTCGACCCCGGAAAAAAACCTGCTTTTCACCGCATTCGGGTTATTTGCGGGGTATATGTGTAATCTTTCTACTCTTGCTTGCTTCTGGAGTAAAAGCAGGTGAAAGCGGAGTTTTTACCCAGAATGCATTACGCGAAACAAGTTCGTCAACTAGTCGCTAAGGATGCAGGGTAAAAACCGCTTTCTGGGAAAACCTCTTTTTACATAGAAAGTGGAATTTTTCAATCTTTTTTTGCGGAGCCAGCGCGGGGATTTACTGGGTGGAAAAGTGTGTTATGAAAGCGGCTTCTGTTCCTGAAAAAAGTGGTCGTTAATGGAGGTTGGTCGCTCTTAGAGGTCCTTTTCCAACATGCAAATATAGCACCATTTACCTTCTTCCTGATTAACCAAGAACATTATCTTATATCTTTAAATGAGCAATTCTTGTGGGTATGTATATATTTCGCATCTCGAAAACGGCTCCAACGATTTGGATGAAATTTTGGATTTAATTGTAGTTTTGCATTTTAAGTTCATCTACACCAGTGTTTTTTCTGTAAAAAGGCGGTTTTTTTTTACAAAAAACAGTTCTTTAATATAAAGTCTAATTAAGTTAAGCCTTGAAGTAAACTGTGTATTGACGCATCAGGCAGACGATTTGCAACCACAACAATGAAAATTTGCCAGGCTTGCCTGATATTGGCCACTTTGGCTAATTTCAAACACACTTGGCTGAAAACAAATTCAAAAGCATTGTAAGTCGATGTAAGACTTTTTTCTTTTTTAAGTGAAACTATTGCTTGACCGTCCTATTTTATTTATTTATTTTCTTTTTACACTTCAAATAGTTTAACATGTTTTTTTTTAAATCACGCATCTTAATTTTATTTCGAAGAAACGTAAGTCTTGAGACTGTTTATGTTTTGTTAAGACATTTGTTGGAATGGTTTGTAGATCATCAGTTTTGATGGATATCATGCTGTATGTAGCATTTTCTGGCGTAAAGTGACCAACTACACTAAAAGTACTTATTCAAAAAGAAAATCTAGATTGGGATAAAACCGTGAAACGCATCATAGTATGAAAGGAAGTATTCGGTTAAAAACCGATTTCACCATAGCAAAACTGGCTCCAAGGTCAAATTATTTTAATTACTGACAAGAATTATATAATTTGAATAGATTGAATGTATAGTGGAAACAAATGTAACAGATAATTTAAAGTTTGTTGATTTTATTACATTCAGAATCTTCTTTGTTTGGTACTTTAGTGTTATAAAAGGTCGAGTGCTTAATATTTCGTTAACGTGAAGCTTTTCAAGTATATTTAGAAAAGTACTGAACCTTAAAAATACAATTCTTTTAAAGCCGAGCGAGGCTCGGTCGTCCAGGTACTGATAAAAATGTATTTAAATAAAGAAACTTTTTATGTGTTTTTTTAATGTAAAATATACTTTTTACATGATTTTTCTATTTAGAAACTAATAGCTTTAAAATATGTGAAGAGATTCGTTTCCTTCAGATTCTTTGTTTTTCCTAAAACAACTATAGTTTCTAGTTTAGTTTTCAGCTGCACAAACCAATTACTAATATGTCATTATTAGTACAAGGTAAAAGATTATCTTTTTGTGTTAGAGTTCATTGTGCTGACATCTTTAGTCATACAGTATCCAAAAACTTAGTGGCTACCACTGTCGCCAAGTTTTGAAATACAAACTGGAGGGGGGGGGGCAGTTTTTACAGCTTTCATAAGAAAAATAGATGAATAGGACTCTCTCTTTGCACATTCTAAAAGAGAGTTATTCAATACTTTTTTGCACAGGGAAAATTTAGGTTAAAATAGTTTTCTGAATTATCTTAAAAAAAAATAAATAAATGAGAAGTCAGCAGAAACCTTAATTTTCGAATAAATAGTTTTAGTTTATGGCAAAGCCTCCTATGCAATGAGAGAGGATCAAATACAGATAAAATTTCTCCTTCAAGAAAATAATTAAAAAAAAAAAAAAAAAAACCATAACTTTTTGCCTTTTGTTATTTTTAATAGTTTGCATTGAGACAAACAACCAATTCTGTTTTCGGAAACTTAGGCTATTAATAGTTTAGTCTACTTCCATGTTGAAAATGACCAAACATGGCGACAACGCGAAAAGTTTAAGATGATAGATTTTTGAATTTTTCGCATTAAAAGTAATTATAAATAATTAATAATCCTTAAAAAACTAAAATTTAGATGAAATAGTCAGTTTTTAGCATAATAAGTGTCTAAAGCAATGAGGATAAAATAATATTTTGAAGAAAAAACTTTGAATTTTAAGAGAAAAAATTTTGAATTTTAAGAAAAAAAATTACGAATTTTCCGAAAAAAAAACAGCCCATTTTGCATTATTTTCAATAGTTTGCATTGAAATAAACATCTAGTTCCGATTTTGAAAACTTAGCCACTTAAGACTCTTGTGTACTTAAATCTCGCAAATGACCAAATATGGCGACTAAGTCAAAAATTCAGATATAAAATTTTGAATTTGCTGCATGAAAATAATTTAAAAATAAAAAATCCCCATGAAACTACAATTTAATTGAGAATTTTTAGCACATTCGTGCCCAAAGCAATAAGGTAAGATGAAATTTTAAAAATAGTATAATTGTTTTCATTTCTCAATAAAATTATTTAAAATAACCAAAAAAAAAAAAAAATTTGAATTTTGACATCTTGAATTCAAATTATGTTTTTCGCAATCACGAGTGTGTGTGGGGGGGGGGGGATATGTGTGTTTGTGTGTATGGGGTATGTGTGTGTAGGCATGTGTGTTTGTGTCTGTGTGCAGGCATGAAAGTGTGGGTAGTTTTGTGTGTGTGTGTGTAGGTTTTTGTGTGTATATGTGTAAGTGTCTGTATGTATGTGTGTGTGTGTGTAGTTGTGTATGTATGCGCGTGTGTGTAGGACATGGATGCAACCTGGAGACGGCTTTCGCTATAGGAGCAGCAGCGTGAGGAGCCCGCCTGTCCACGGTGATGGTGCAGAGGGTGGCGGTGGGAAAATGATAGGACATCAAAACAGTCAAATGAAAGCAATAAGCAATCGTGATTGCTCAAAAAAAAAAAAAAAAATTTTTTTTGCAGCACATGTTGCTTATTTTCATAAGTTTTCAGTTAAAAGAAACACCCAATTCCGCTTTGTCTTTGAAAACGAAGGCACTTAAGCATCGTCAACTCCATCTTGTGAATGACCAAACATGGCGGCTACGTTTTACACGTAGCTGAAATGCTCGATGAATAAACGACGTTCTCCGATTGACGCTCCTCCCTCGGTGTTTATCCTGACACTAATGCTTCCAAAGCATCAAATTGGCTTCTCTTTTGTTGTGTTTGTGCACGATTCCTGCCTTCGAGGATAAGGAAATTTCTTTTTTCCTCAGAAATCGAAAAGTGTACTACTAGCAAAGTCAAAAAAACGGAGTTTTTTTGGAATAAATCGGATTTTCGGAGCAAGCAATAAAAATCGGAGAAACTCCGGGAAAAACGGAGCACTTGGCAGCTATGTTAATGCAGTATACGAGGTTTGACTGGAAAATAGATAAAAAAGTTGAACAACAACTTTATTTTACAATTATTCAGGTATTACAATATGGTTCCTTTCAAAGTACTCTCCCCGAGACAAGGTGCACTTCTGCAAATGCCGTTTCTACTGTTAATAATAGTTCTGAAAGTCTTCAGTTGTGATGCTGTTTAGTTGCCGCATCGTTTCTGCCTTGATGGCTTCCACATCTCCCAAGTGCCGCCCCCGAAGCACCATTTTGCATTTCGGGAACAGGAAGAAGTCACAAGGGGCTAAATTGGGTGAATAAGGCGGGTGGTCTGTCACAGTGATTGAGCTTTGGGTCAAAAACTCACGTACAACTGGTGAGGTGTGAGCAGGCGCATTTCTTCATTTCAAATTTTTGTGTAAGAATTTTGTGAACAATTGTTTTAGGGATTAACAGCTTGTCAGCTAGCATTTTGACTGTCAGTCTACGATCTTTAAGAACACAAGTCCGAATTTTATCAACATTTTCATCAGAACTCAATGTTGAGGGGTGTCCCGGACTAGGGTCTTCTTTTCACATCTTCTGGCCCTTCCTGGAACCTTTTTAACCGCTTGTTCACAGTTGGTTCCTTCAGAGAATTGTCTCCGTAAACTTGTTCCAAACACTCAAAAATCTCACAGCCAATCTTGCCTAGCTTTGCAGGCGCTGTTCCTCAATCAGTGAGCTCCAGGCCGACGGCAGATGAAAAAGGGTAACTTTCAACAATCAGCTGTACACACCAGCTTACACGGATTATCTAGCCGCATTTTAAGTTATGTTAATTTTAGTTAAATATATTGTTAATAAACAGCTTATCAATTCTTGAATGAATTCTTGCTCTACAGGTTCAATACACAAATTTTAAAATTAAACTAGCTGCGTGCCCGGCGTTGCACGGGCTACCTAAAAAATGTAAGAGCAGTCCAGTTGATGCTTTTGTAGTACACTGACACTAGTTTCTAACGCGTTAAGGAATAAATAAATGCGCGTAAAGCAAGGTTTGCAAAACACCAGTAAAACATATTTTTGCCAAAACACCTCATCAACGTTAATAATCGTTATCAATGATACAAGTTATGAGTACATTTTCAGTCAGCACAAAAGGGGAAAATATATGCATTATCAACTAGGGTCTGGTGGGGGAAAGTGGTCAATGGGGTAAAGTGGTCATACGTCAAATAAATGGTTATAGCTTGGAAATGAACGTTTGAATGAATGTGAAAATTTTATTTTAGAGTAAGGCAGTTAGAAACTACATTTTGAATACAATATTTTACAACTGGCAAAATTTTATTCGGTAAAAAAAAATATTTTGCGTGAACATGAAAAATTTTAAAATCTAAACACCTATTTTAACATTCTTGGGAAAATTTGTTTGTTAGAATTAGGAACAGATTGACTGTACAGGAAGCTTCCTACATGTCTCAAGAACTCTTACTAATTAGCAGTTAGCTGAATTTATTTTAGATAATTTTTTAGAACAATTTAAGTAAGATGGGGTAAAGTGGTCATAATATTAGGCTTAACGAATATTGTTCTTCTAACGTCACTTAATCTTTAAGTAGGAGGCAGATACAAATTAAATATTAATTTTACTTAATATGTATTGTCTTTACAGTAAACGGGGTTAAATATACGAGTATATGCGTATATATACGAATATATACTCGTGTAGACATGTACATAGACATATTCACATAAATGCGCCAATAAATACGTATATGGGTATCTGCATGTATTTTTTATCCATACAGCCATACATTCTACTATACACGTATATGCTTGCTTACACTCGTAAACACGTATATATAAGAACACTTATGTACTCAGGTAGACACGTCTATACGCGTACGTACTCGAGTAGACACTTACATACAAGCATATGATATAAAAATATATAGGGTGATTTTGTAGTAAGTTACCGCCCTAAGCCAGGGCTAAGGCAGAAATACTTAAAATACACCACCAGCTCATGTGATTCCTATTCCGGGCTGATGAGTGCTAAAAAGAACGAAACTGATGGAATAACTGAGCTGGTGGTGTATTTTAAGTATATAGGCTGAGTTTACATTCTTGAGCAAATTATTAAAAGGTGTTAGAGGAGAGGATAAGAAGCAAGAATCAATAAGGAACATATGGTCACAAACACAATGCTGACGCGCTACATGCATGCAAAATGAGAAATTGATGGATGCAAAAGAAGTCACAAATTTATATATATATATGTTACACAAATACAATTTTACACAACATTTTAGGACTTAAGAAGTTTTAAAGCTATTGATGAAATTTGCGGCCTTCAGCTGTAATACATGCGTCGCATTCACAAATCCCTCTTGTTGCAATAACGAGACTTTTGAAAAACTTTCATCAGCCTCTACGCCTTTGTTGCGTAGCGTGTATTAGAGCTACTACAGACCGAAACTTTCAAAAACTGCTCTAAATATTTCTAAAAAACTAAAATGTTACGTAAAATCACCTTCGAGCAACAAATTTGTGCTCTGCTTTGCATCCATCAGTTTCTGGCTTTGTGTGCATGTAGCGCGTCAGTGATTATAATTTCCTTATGATTCTTTGCTTCTTATCCTCCCCTCTCACACCCCTTTGATTTTTGTCCAAGAGCTTAGATTCACTCTATAAGCCGACATGTATATAAGCGTATATACTCGTGCTTCCATATTATATATACCTGAGTAGACACGTACCAAAGACGCACTGGATGGATCCACGAATTAACTCGTGTATACCCGTATATGTATGTATGTACACTTACATATGCGTATATACGTCTACTATACACATATATACTGAAGTATGCACGTATTTTCTCGAGATACAAGTGCATACGCGCATATGATGTTCGTTTATACGCGTATATACTCGTACATACAAGTGACACGTACATATATGTGGCAAGTATATACATGTGACACCTACGTACTCATGTAGACACGTATAAACTCCTGTAGGTAATCACGTATACATGCTTATATACCCGTATATACACGTATATACTTGAGTAGGCACGTGCATGAATGTATCTGATTTATACATGTATCTACTCATATAGGAACGTGTTTACTCGTGTATAACACGACATGTATATATTCTTGTTTACACGCATGTACTCGTGAATATACTTGTAACTATAAAAACAACTGAAATATACAAGTATTAGGGTTCTTTATAATGGTTTTGCATCTATTTTTAACTATGACCACTTTACCCCATGCTATGACCACTTTCCCCCACCCCATGGGGTAAAGTGGTCATAAAAACATAGGGAAAAGAAAGTTCTATAAAACTAATAAAATCAATATTTTTCTTCCTAAAATTTAATGTACCGTGTTCTTTAATAATGCAACGTAAAATAACAACAAAAAAAGTTGAAGTTTTTCAAGAATTTGTTGCATTTATTTTCCACCTAAGTTGAAAACCTACGATTTTATGACCACTTTACCCCACCAGACCCTATAATCTTTACTCACGTTAAACTGAATTACATCTGATAGACTATATCGGAAATATTTATGCACAATAACAATCCGCTTTTTACATAAAATAGTCTACTACCCGGCGTTGCCCGGATGTTTATTAATGCAACATACCACTCAGATAAATATTTGGATGGATTCTATCCACATGGTCGTACAAGAATTACATCAATCCGTTTTCCAGGTACAAACCCTCAAAGAACTCAAATAACTTGTAAATCACTCATTTACTTTACGACGTGCACGGTCCTCCTCGAAAATGAAAGTTATGTCATGTGACGCGTATTTAACAATCAGGCTTGAACAAAAAAAAAAAAAACACAGCAAAATTTTGCTGCAGATTACGGCAAAATAATCGAAAAGTAAACAACTTAAACACCCTGATTACAGGAAAAGCCTTAAAACAAAAGCCTAATTTTATTTCTTTATATTCGAGAAAAAAAATTGCAACAGATGTTTCTTTTCAATGATTTTCTTCACGCTGTAAATTTTAATAAAAGCGTTCATCCGGAAAGTTGAGTTGAAGCACTGAATAATAATTTGAATGGAGGAAAGCCTTCGAAAAATATGGATTTTATTTTGAAATCTAAGAGTCATAATTAATAATTTTTAATTGATATCTCCGCTAATTATTATCGGAGGATTATGTTAAATAGCCAAACATGAAGACGGGAAGATGACGAATCCATCGATACCTGGTTCGATGGTCAGTTCACTGTCGTTCGGGAGAAGAAGCTTGGACATAGATAGATAGATAGATAGATACTCAGATTTTATATGTATAAGATATACATTTCTGCTATGATCCATCATATACAGTTTTGAATTTAAAAATAATAATCGTAAAAATTCGCAACATAAACTGTTTCAGGCCGAAGCAGTTGAACCACAGCTCATGATTCAGACTGACTGAAAGTTCTGTGGAATACCTAAATATATATTATATATACATACTTACGGATGGAGTATGTATATGTTCATATGTATGTTCCCTATACAAATCCTCGGATCTGGACCAAACTCGGCAGGGAGGTACTTGGGCATCCGAGAAAGAATGTAGGTTTTTTTTTTCAACGTAAAAAATGTAGTGACCTCAAATATTCATCCGATTGTCTTGATTTCAGTCTCATTCGAAAGCCCACCCCGATGTTAAATACATTTGAAGTAGATTCATTTACTTCAAACGGATTTCAAAACCACGAAGGCTGTACAATCACCAGGAGAAAAGCTATAATAAGCATTTTTAAGTCATGGAAAATCAATATTAAATCGGAAATTTATCATCTGCCGCAAGCTCAGTTTTAATTAGCGTGAGAATAAAATCATCGAGAAGAAAGATCTGTTGCCATTTTCTCTTGACAGTGAACAAATAAAATTCTTGCCTTTGTTTTAAGGTTTTTCCTGTAATTGGTTGATTTAAAATTTTTCCTTTTGGGTAAAATTTCCGTGACCTATCTAAACATTTTAGATTTTCCGTTTTGTTCAAGCCTGATTGTTGAACATGCATCACTTAAGTTTTATTTTCAAGCTACATCGTGTGCAAAGTCCGGCAACACAGCTTGTTAGAAATAATTGGTATACACTAGATGAAAGAGCCAAATTATTATTTAATCTACTAGTGTATGAAATCAGTTTAATTGAACTTTGAAGAGTACTAAGTCAAAAGAAGAAAAATATTTATTTCAATATTAATTATGAAAAAGAAAAGCAACAGAGTATATATTCATAACAAAAAAAAAATATCAAAAAAGGAAGACTATTAAAAGTCATCACTGTCCTCCTCATCATCATCAAAGTCATCATAATCACCACCAATATAGTTAAACGCATCAAGCTCATCATAGAGATTAAACACCTCAGGAAGATCACTATTGGAGTCAAAGTCGCTTTCAGAACTGTCACAGTCAAATTTTGGTTTATTCCTCAAACTTGACGCAATGTCAGCCAATTTTTCGAAACCTTCTGGCATGAAACTGTCAGGATCAATTTTAGGATTTGTAACACGAAGTACTTTCAATGTTCTACAACATAAGAGAATAAATTGCAGTATGTCATAGTCACATTCTGAGTGCGAAAAGTATACCTCTTTAAAATTGCTATGAATACAGCAGTATCGAATCGCTTGATTTAGTTCCTCTGAGAAATATGAACAACAACAAAAGCAAATCTTCTGTAATTTAGGTGCAGATAAAATAAGAGCTCGCACAGATTTTGATGTTGCTACTTCAATGAAATTAGCACCTTCCAAATAAAATCCCTTCAAGAATTTCAACTTGTCTGTGCAAGTTTCAACAACAGGCAGGAATAATACATCCTTCATATGCAACTCTTCCAAAACTGGACAGCTTTTTATAAGCACTTCAATGGAAAGACCAAATTCATTGAGGTGTAGGACTGTTAATCCTGTACCTACATTGTTCAGGAAATTATTTACAGAAGGATTTGGAAAGAGCTCATCATGATGCAAATTTAGGATGTTCAGTTTTTTAAAATTGGATAATGCATTTAATTGGCCAACATTATGAACAACAACTGTAAGAACCCTCACATCAGGACATAACAAAGCATAAAACTTAAAAAGTTCAAGTGAAGATTTTACATGTGTACAGAGTATTACATCTAAATGCTTCAATTTATACTTCTTCAAATTAGAAGTAGTGTTCTGATCAATGTCCTTTTGGTGTATTTTGTGCAAAATACATGGCATACTCGGGGCGTCCAATACTTCTAAATGAGGAAAGCTCTGAAGTATTAATTCAGTAACTTCATCACTAACATCTGTATTATTAAGATTTAATTTTCTAAGATTTGGATTTGGAACTTCATTTTGTTCATTCTTCTGGCACAAATATTCCATCAAACCTTCACTCGTAATAGAACTGTCAGCAATATTCAAATCAACCACATAAGGACAATGTTTTGCGATATTTTTCAACGCTTCATCATCACAAACGTCTTCCATGCTTAATGTTGTGACATTTTTCAAATGTGGTAAAATATTTTCAATTGGAGGGTTTTTAAAAAGACTTCTGTGAGTTTTGAAGGATACTTTCACAAGTCCCTATAAAAGAAGAAGAAAAAAAAAACATTAACAAAAGTGCCATAAAAGATGTACCTTTGCATGGCATACATTTGTAATTCAAACATATAGGATACTATATTCTTTCTTTTTAAATGTAAAAAGCAGTACTGCAAAAATTTTATTACAGAATCAAGGAAGTGTATAACTTTGTCATTATCTCAATGCATACAGGGTTGCAAATGACCCAGTGAGTCTTACTCAACTTACGTCCCAAGGACACAAACATCCACCTATAACTGGGTACTTTTCAGGAAAAAATGGGATCCCGAAAATGAGACAAAGTTATTTTCTTTAAGAAAAAAATTTTAAAAGAAATGTACTTTCATAGGTAAAGGTTGTGACTGAATTCATGTGTTTTATGAGAAACCACATTTCTCTATAAAAACCTTCGAGAAATTTTTCGCACCAGAAAAGGGATTTTGCAATAAATTGGATGGCAGAAATTTCTCTCTTTTTTTTTAATGTTAAATTTCAGCTTCATTTAAACAAAAATTACAGGTTATACTTCTAACTTTCTGTGGAACATGCAAAAGAATTAGTTTTACTTAAGTTTAAACATTGCTTTATTTGAAAATAATGGTAAAGCAATTCTTACTTCAAATAATGAGAGAAATTTTTCTTTCAAAGTAAGGGCAGATCCAAATTGATGGTGACACAATTAGCCTCAATTATAAAAGAGTTTTCCTTCAAACTTACCAATAGATTGCAATTAAGAAAGTCAGGGTTAAAAAAAATCATGATTTTTTTTAAATAAAAAGAAATTTTTTTTGTTTAAAATAGAAATTTTGAAATTTAAAAGTATTTTAAGTAATATTTGATACTAACAAATTAAACTGTGAAAGTTATGTTTAAATCAGATAATTCTATTTATATATATATATATATATATATAATGAAAAATACATAGAACTAAATTCAGCAAGTTTGGATAATTTTATAATTTTAGCCACAATTGGCAACCAAAAACTTTTTTTTAAAATTACGCCCGCCATGGCTTTTTAGACATGAGGCGTCTTGCAGTCCAGTACAGAATTGAAATACAGTAGAATCTTGGTTATCCAAGCTAATTGGGACACTAGTGCCTCGGATGTCTGAAATCTTGGTTAGTAGAAACTGGTCAGGATTGCAAATTTTAAAAATGTATTAACAAAAATATAATAGAATATTTTTAAAAGATGAAAATAATCATATAAAAAGAAATGTTTTACAGTTAAAACCCTAAGTAGGAAAATTCCTCCTACTAAGTTTTAAAAAGTCAATTGAGTTTTTTTACAAAATCAAGTTAAGTATCAAAAGATGCATTAAAAAAAAAAATCCAAACTTTTTTGTTTTCAAATTGAAAATTCATCATTTTATTAAACGTACATTATTTTTTCAAAAAGTCTGTCAGCTTTCTTTATAAAAGTCCTGAATTTACGTCAATAGCTTCCCAATCATGCAAAAAAAGACTTCATTATCGGCTTGATTAACAGAAGCCTTGGTTAACCGAGGTTGTACTGTAGCTCCAGAGAGCGTGAGGGCTCAAAAGTCATTACTGAAATGAATGTCAAAAAGAGTAACCATGAACTGCAATTGCATATCTGACTTCGATAAAAACTTGCTACAATATTAAGTCTCATATCTAGATGGGTCTCATTGGTCCCAGACATTTTTTAACAATCAAAATAAACATCTTTCTCTTCTCTTAAAAAAAAAAAGAAAAAAAATTTTTTTTTTGAAAAATATGGAATTACCTATATTAAATGTGGAAATAAAGAACAAAAATAACATAGATGATTGAATTCTTTTTCCTGTAATAAGATTTTTTTTTGGGGGGGGGGGGGGAGGGATCTTAAAATAAAATGCATGGTTAGAAGAAGATAAAACCTGCTTCTTGACTTTTAAATCTTTAATAAAATTCATCAAGGACTGAAAAGTAGACATTTTTTTCTTAGAATTCTTGCCTCATTAATATAAGCATATTTTGTTTCGATGTTTTGATTTAATGGAAGTTGAAGAGGATTGTATGAAATGTTTATTTTAAAATGAATAGTTAAATAGCTTAACTTCTAACAGATAAATATCGAATTCAGACCACAAACACCCCTGGGAGAGGGCTATACTGCCATGCTAAGCAGAAAAGTCGTATCTGCAGCCCAGTTGAAAATGAGAAATTGCTGTTTAAAGTTTTGTGCCTCCATGTATTTGATTCAGATGTAAGTTTTTTAGAAATTGAAAGAAAATATTTCCCATTGAAATATCAAAATAAATTATTGTATTTAGGTGAAATATGTGACAAAGAGTCACCTGGTGACCGTAACTCAATTTTGATAAAAATGGAGATACGACTTTTGTACTCTTAGCTCCGCAGTATAGATAGATAAGAGAGAGGGGCTGGTTTAATCTCCACATCTTACGGAGGCAGTGCTTTTCCCTTGACGAAGTCACTGCATTGCTCACGAAAGAAACTGCTAAGAGAAGGAAAGGAGAGTTTCGATTTGAGTGATCATTTTTGAAAGGAAAGCGCTGTTGAATGTTATTTGTTTAAGCAAACAAAATGATTTGTCCAATTACAAGCAGTTATAGCAAAATATAGACTATTTTCAATGCAGAGCATACTTTTATATGATCTAAGAAATTTAAAAACAAAATATTCTTCACATCAATGGTGTACATCGTTTTTCTATCTGATGGCCGTACCTTATACCAAGACGAATCTTGCGGACAGGAACAAAAATAAAATTAAAATATATTTAAAATTGTTCAGATAACTTAGAAAATGAAATAAAATTACAAACTAAGAATTGGTTATCATCATCATTTGGTGCTTATTTTATTGATACGAATATCTTGGTTCAACCAATGGTGTAGTTGAGTGGTGACGTACCCCTTTTCTACCCGAGGGTCGTATCACATACTAAAATGAATCTCGTAATCCAGAACAAAGGAAAGAAAATTATAAAACAAGCATTGTTGTCATCATTACATGATGCTTATTTTACTGATACAATTTTTTTTAATATCAGTTTTTGCAAAACCAATAAATGGCTATTTAGCTTCTAATTTGCTATAATTACTAGAAATACTGAATTCAAGTGATTGCTTGCTTTGGAGGGCTTCAAAATATTTTTACGATGCGTAATAATGAGCATTACAATGGGTTACATATGGCCTGAGGGTCGTAGGTTAGGCTTTACATATCATGATTACTATCTCATTTAGCTTCCTATTAAATACAGGGGTGATAGTGGACTCAAGTAAAAATTTCTAAAGACTGAAATTTTCAAAAAGTATGAGGAAGCTCGACCCCCCCCCCCCCCCCCACTCTCCCTGTAAAAACTCTTCAAATATGCATACAAAAATCATTGAAAAAAACATTCCAAAAGTTTTTAAAAAAATTTTCAGTTTTAGAATGTGTTGTTAGCCCAACATTTTGGAAACGGCAACATAAAGTTTTCAGATCACAAACACCTCAGTAGATATAATTAGATGAATGTAATGGAGGTTTTATAAGCATTGGAAATTAATATGAATACATTGATTTTTTTAAAATGTAATCTTAAAGTAACTTACTTTTAAATTTTGACTTTCCTTTTCCTTGAATCAATCCATTTTTGCATCTTTTGTATAGCCTTTCTTTTCTATGCCAAAGGTCGATTTCTATTAAAATGACGAATTCTGATAAATATCCTTAAGCAGCAGAATGAACAAATGGCCTTTTCGATGAACTGTTGGATAATATTACTCCAACTCTTAACTGAGATCTATAATCACCTCTTCAGCCTTTCTATATGACTTTCCCTGAGGGGAGGACCTTTTTTTAAAAAATATTCTTCATACTTTCATCCACGTTTATGGGGTACAATTAATCCTCCTTTTAATAACACTGGTAAACAATTTCGCTACATGAAACACAAATAATACCGTAGAAGCGAGTGACTATGGTACAGTTTTAGTACATTTTTGACCAGGGCCGTCCCAAAGGAGGGACGAGCGGGGCAATCGCCCCGGGCGCCACGAAATGAGGGGGTGCCGCAAGGTGCCCCTCGTTTCGACGAAACGCGACGATATTCACACGAAATGATTGTATAAAATTAGGGGCACCTTGCGGCGCCCCCTCATTTCAGGTATCATTGACACACAAAATAGCGAATCATTGCAATGATTCTCTATTTTGTCTATGGCACAAAAATATTCCTCTCTGTCTCCAAAACATTTGTTTCCTTTGTATCATTGAAACAGATACCGTTTCTGAGAATATAACTATTTAGAATCAAACAAAATGCACTTCTCATTTGTCTAGTTCTCACCAAATTTGCTTGAGTTCTGCCCCTGCATGCAGTGATGTAACCAAATTTTTCTTAAGGGAGCACATTGAAAAAAAAAATATATTGATCGGATAGGAAAAAAAGCCAAGAGGTGTCCGGTCAAAATTTTGAAACTTTTAGTTTTAAAAACGCAATTTTAGCCTTAAAATGCAATTATAGGCCGTGTTTATTGACGTTAGGGTAAGAGAGGGAGCTCAGAGACTGTTTCCGATCAATTATTTTTTTTTTTAAATAGATTGAAATCAATTTCTGCAAGTTGTAGAAATTGAAGTTTCAAAAACGCAACTTTTGAAAAACTTTGAAGATTTTATGAATAGGAGGATCTGGAGTATTTCCCATTAAAATTGTTCAAAACTATGGTTCAAAAAATTTCAGTAGTGTTTTACTTTCAGGGGATATCCCACTTAAATTTTTTTTGAGTGTCGTTTGAAAAACGCATTGCTTGTGATATTAAAGAAAGGCGGCATGGGGACCCTTACACGAATATTTTCTTGAACTCAAGTCTTAAAAGCAATTTGTAAGGCCATATTATGTAATATTAGAGCAGTGATTTTTTGAAATTACAGCTCTAAAAATGCAATTCTGAGTGGTTTTCGGTGTTGTTGAGTATTTGTGGGCTTTTCCCTAAAACTTACAAATATTTGATGCAAAAGAATAATATCTTTGTTTATGACATATAAGAAAGCTGATATTAAATTGGTACCAGCTAAAACAAAAAACTCTTGAAAAGAATCATTGGATGAGTCCAGATTGAAATTTATTTTTGATGTAATTTACTTCGATAAATACATTTTCTATTTATAATCAGCAAATTATTTATTCGTGTTCTTAGTTTGAACAATATGAATAACCAATTCAGTTTTAATTGTTTGTTTTTTATCTAGTGGAATAACATTTTACCAGATAAATATTTAGATTTTTAACATTTCCATTTTTTGAAAAAATTTTGGGGCATTATTGTTTTACTATTAAAAACAGATTAATTGCTTGTGTTTTAATTTGTATGATGCATAGCCCTTTGATTGTTCAGTTTATCAATAAGTAAAAAAAAATCAAGCATGTATTATGCACTGGTGTTATAACTAACTTGATTTTTCTGTGTGTATAGGGGGGAGGGGGGGCAGGAAACTTTCGCCCCGGGCGCCGTCACCTCTTCGGACGGCCCTGTTTGTGACTAATTACTCAACATTCATTGGAAAAAAAAAGAAGTTAGGTTGTTATAATGGTTTAGGACCTTGGCTTTCAATTCCGACCCTGAAATAATTTGAAACTTTACCCATACCCAACTCCGGAGCAGTTATTCTTCATACTATTCTCACCCTCTCACTGCGGGCGAGAATGGTGCAGCACATGTTTCATTGTTTTCATATAGGTTTTGGTGGTTTGTACCATACATTACCTCTCTTATATTTTAACGGGAGAGTTGTAAATGTAAGTTATGCTGGAAATTGAACTTCGGAGAATTAAGTACATCAAAAAACAGTGATTAATCAAATGCTTTATTTTCTTCATAATTTTTGAAAATGGGTACCAAATCTCATTTCAAGTCACTGCCAAAACTTGCCTCGCTTCAACATTGTTGAAACTTCAAACTTAGTTGCATCTACAACTGAGATTTTTCCTGGGTACTTTTTCCCCTGATAGCCCAACTCACCCTCCAAAATTTCGACTAATTACTGAACCACACTCACCCTCCGAATTGTAAACTTTACACATTTGTAACTGTAACAACATCAATGTATTTTATTTTTGAATGAAAATTGGAGGTGACTTTCTATACATAAAATATGAAAGCGAAACATGAAAGCGGAATATGAAAGGTAAAATATGAAAGCAAGCTATATAAAATATGAAAGTAAAACATGAAATTGTGATTCTTTCTGCACTAAAAGTCGACCAACAAATTTTCGAGCTACCTACAAACACGTAGCACCAGTTGCTCACCACAAATAAATTCACAATCACCGGGTTATTCGTCTGGCGGGTCGTTTTGACAGTGATAACAACTCTCTTATTACCAGAGAAGGTTGCACAATAGTTCCTATTGAAACTGGGCTAGCCCAGAGTACATTATGATCGCTTATTACATCAAAACTAGGGTTCATCATAGGGATCATTTTCACCCTCAAAACCATTCTCACAACTTTTACGGTACTCTTAAAGGGGGAAACCAGTTTAGGAGGTCAAAGCTTTAGTATTTTTTGTGAATCTTTTGAACAGATACTTGGAGGATATTTTATTCATGTTTTAAAGTACATCTTGTAATTTTTTCAAATCATTTCCTCCAAAAATATTGGTGTTAGAAGCTGCTGTCAATGGACGGTCGCCATCAAAGCTTATTGCTGGTGGGCATTAAGCCACAATTTTTATGTGTAATTATTAATTTTTCTTAGTTGTAAATAACATATTACCTAAGAACTTGATTGTTATTAAAAAAAAAAGTTGAAAATTGCATGTTTTTGAGGTGTTTGATTACAATGTCATATTTTTTACCATTTTTCAACATTTCTTGCATTAAAAAAAATATTTTTTATTAATAAATAATATCTCAGAGGTAGGTTCATATAGAGTATAATTGAATAAAGAATACTCACACAAATTTTCAGAACGATTGGTCAATAACTCTTTGAGCTCGAATGCCCACCAGTTGAAAAAAAGTTGTTTCGAGAGAAACATGTTTGAAAAACACTGCTGTGAATGTTTTGAATCTTCACAGTCATGTTAGGCGCTCATAGCATCAGAATTAATCGGAAATTTTCCCTGAAATTTTGGCAACATATTTTTGAATAGTTTTAATAACATTTTATCACATTAAAAAAAAATTGGATTTTTCGACCCTTCTAAACTGGTTTCTCCACTTAATGTAATTTTTGATCTGATTTCAAATATTCAATTAGATTTTTTCCATCACTAAGTTTCTGCGCAATAATAGCTTTTATGTTCTTTATCCATCCAATGTTTCTCAATATCATGTAATATTTAAAACAGAGTTCACAATAAAATTTCTGTTATGAACACAGGAAATGCTGCATCAGATTGTCTGTTTAGCTTTTACTGCAGAAGCAACAGACTGCATTCAGTCTTATTGGAGCCAATTTTTGTGATAGATGTTTAATGAATTCAATCATCTTCAATATGTTTGTATTTGAACGCAACTGCGCTTTTTGCGAAATCAATTTAAAGTGAGGAGCAGTTAGTTCAATCATACTTTATTAGGAAAATTAATTTTTTACATTTGTACAGACAAACTCGCTTATAACGAGAACTCTTATTTAGAGAGAAAATCAGAATGGTTTGATCAGCACAATGTTAAGTCTATGGGCACATAACTTGGCTTTTAACGAGCAAACCCCGAATAAAGCGAGCAATATTTGGAATTTTAAAATTTCTATTCACTTCTGGCTCAATTTATACTTTCTTGGAAAAATTCCTTTAATATTCTATTGTAGCTCAATTTCAAGCTAATGAAATGTAAAAGGTTACGAAAGCGACTACAATAATGGCTAATATACACAAATTAAAGAGGGAAAACACTTAACGTACTCAGTTTGTTTTGATACACAAAAGAGTTTCACATTTTTTCAAGCTGGAGATGCAAGGGACAATGTTTCTCGAGCCACGAGTATTTCTCGAATAAAGTAACACAAGAGGTGATAAGACAGGGAAGCAAAAAACCATTTCTTTGCTTCTGTTCAAAAATAATAAATGAAACATAAAAAAAAGCAAATATATATGCGTGTTTAATGATTTTTGGCACAAATTTGTGTTTTTATGAGCACTCTGTTGTTAGGAGCAAATAACGTGGTCCTTGGCGATCGCTATAAGCGAGTTTGACTGAACTTTTGTACATTGGTACTAATAAATCTCGCAAATATGTCAAGCAGTGGCAGATACAGGGGGGGGGGTATCATGATCCCCCGAAAACTCAGGGTAATATTTCAATATTTGCTTGGAAAAATAAAAGAAATGTCGAAACCATAAGAAAAAGTAAATATCTTTTTGAATTCAAATTTTAAGGGCATTATATGAAGGGGTGGATACAAAGAGGGGGGAGGAATAATGGGAATCGTTACTCCCCCCCAATCTGCAACAATACTTTGTAATCTGTCATAAGGTTCATTGCATTTGAGTAATGAAAATGACTGCTTGAAAAAGAAGAAAACCTGAGCGAAATCACAAGAGTAATAATCATTTTTTTAATTCCCTTTTTTTGGGGTATTACGTGTCACTTTTCTATTTAAATGTAGACAGTGAAAAAGCTTTGGTTGAGACAGTCTCTTGTTCACGGTGCTGCCTTCCTTTCCGTTGTGATTTTTAGATAGTTTCTTTTTTGTTCGTACCGAGTTTATTTTTAAATGAGGTGTTAAAAGTTAGTTAAAATCAGTGTTTTGGACTTATTGTCAGGCAAAAAATTTTAAATATTAGTTTTGTGTTAGCCCAAAACGTAGTTATACGAGGTTTCCCGTCCCATTGTTTTAGACGGAAACTGTGCTGAAAAAAAGCTGGGTTTGTTAGAAAAAGGACTACCTGTAACAAAAACAGTGAAGCGTGCAGGTAACAATTCTGCAGGTAACATTATCTTTTTTGAAAAGTTGAAAAAAACTGAAGGACCCAAAAATGATGGAAACATATCCGGAGTTCTTGTATCAGACTCAGAGACTGCAATGTCTTCATTAGACTCTGATTTTTCTATAATTGAAAAGAATAGGTGAGAATTCATCAATGTTCATTTTTTAGTATTATATTAAGTGAAGTTTTAATGTATTAAATTATTAATTGAGGTTAATTAATTCTAATATGAGTATTTAATTTATAGTAGTTAAAACTAGTTAAATTTTGAACCGATTTTGCTTTTTTCGACACCTAAAGACACCCAATTCAAGAAAATTGTTGTACGTAAGACAACATTCTCGAGCATGACTCCCCCCCCCCCAAATGAAATCCCGCATCCGCTCCCGATGTCAAGGAAATGTGTAAATGAGCTGGATCACTTCTGTTATATTTGTGGGGAGTTAACATTTAAAGATCAATGATAAATTTTAGCAGCATTAGCTAAGAAATGTTATGAACTATATTTCGGTAGTAAAGTGGGGGGATCAAGTTAGAAGGTGGGTTGCACATACTTGCTGTGCTTCTTGCGTAATGGCTTTGACAGCTTGAATTAAAGTATCTCCTCACATCAGTTTTGTTGTATCTATACTGTGGCATGAGCCACAAGATCATTCTTTGAACTGTTACTTCTGAATTACAAACATTGAAAAGAATTGCACGTAAGACACACAGTAAAGTACTACAGCTTGCTATCTGCCATGAGACCAATTGGTACTTCATAGTCAAGATCTTCCTATATCGCAACTTCTTACCCATTTCCCTGGAAAAAAAAAAAAAAAAACGCTTTCCGTGTGATCAATATATCTGGAGCTTCAAATGAAGATGATTCATCTTTTCAAGAAACTCTCATTGTGTGAACTATACCCTATAAGCCATACACCATACTTGCTAATAAGCTCATGATTTCATGATTCATGGCTATGGGTACAAGGCAGCTCCAATTTGATGAGGAACCACTAGGGTTGGAGTCTGATGTTTCCTCAACATTGCTCCTAGCAAAAGAAAGCACAAGACTCCCACTTGAGTACAGACGCTGATCGTATCCCCCACTATGGATCAGACGTTACATCATCGATTTAGAATTCCTGACTTTAGCTCTGCTTTTTGCTCAAAACTCATTGCCATAAATGAAGCCTTGGGCTTCACTCCAGCCTCTGGTATTCGTGAGGTATGGATTCTGATTGATAGCAGGAGTTCCGTTCAATACTTGAGAGACTGGCCACATAATTATGATCAACGAGGGCATGCTATTATTGCCAAATTCGCTACGTTGTCCCAGGTAGGCTCTGTGTGTTTTTACAGTGGACTCCCTCTCATATTGGTATCCATTGTAAAGATGCCGCTGACAGACTCGCTGCACAAGGTAGTTACATTATCACTCCTCTATCTTCAGTTTTAAGAGTCTCGGAGGTTCATTACATGTTTATTGAAAAGTAAAAACAACTTGACTGTTACGCTGCAGAGTATCCTGGATTGTCTTTGCAGACAATCCAGGACTTGCTCAAGACTTGCCCAAACTGTCTTAGCTAGGCTAAGGTCTGGTCTTTGAAGGCTCCACAAGGGCCTATTCTACTTGCCCTTACTTGGCTATTGCTTCTTCCTCTCATATTATCTTTTGTATCGGTGCCTCTGTGGGGCAATGTCGGATGACAGTGGAAGTGTTTTTGACCTTTTGGACCTGGCTCGGGTTTGGACCAAGAGGATCAGTAACAACAAAATACTTGCTAAGCCAAAGTGATTTAAATGACCTTGTTTGAGACTTGCATCTGTCTACAAAACAGGTGGAACTATTGCATGGCAAGTTAAAATGCTAGAATCTTGTTATGAAGGAAACTAAAGTATACTTTTTTTCAAAACAGACAAAGAATTTAAAGGTTTCAATTCAAAAAAAAAAAAAAAATTTAGCATACTGTAACAGCATTGATTATCTAATGGATGCATTCAGATTTGAACATCAAACTGATACCACATAAAGGAAACCCATGAATATTTCCGATTTTTATTAGATAAAATTTAATACAACATATACTGTTGGTCAATTTGTTCTGATCTTAACCTGGCGACTCTATTTATGGGTTTACAGCTTGAGTATACCAAGTTTTGTTATTCCCTTTTGTGAATGGGACAACAAAGACAAAAATAATCATTACATCAAAATATCTGATGTGGATACCACACCTTTTGCTTTTAGCCCAGATGTGTTTAATAACTCAAAAGAATGGGTGAGCGTGCTCATGTAAAAATGTTAGAAGCAATATTTCTTAAATGATAAGCTTCTTAGGCATATTTCTATATACATAAAATCAGGGTTTGCCCATATATATCAGTTAGGGCTGGATGAAGCATAGCCAAAAACCAGTGTGCATCCTACATTGTTAAACCGGTTTAGAATTTTTCTCTAAACCAATGCATCGATATTGCTCCGATGTACAGAATGTGGTCCAGTGTTGCTGCTGTTTTAATCTCTATTTTTTTTCACACTAATGTTAATTAGCAGTGTGTCAATCCAATCTGGTTTAACAATGAAGGTGCAAAGAGTTAGAGCTTCATTTCTACCAAAAACAAGTAAAAATTGCACATGTGTTCTTAGTTATAGACGAAAGATATGTTGATGAACTAGTAAGTTTATCACACAGTTACTTACCAGAAAAAAATGCAAAATTTAAAGAGCAAAATAGCAACAAAAAATGCAACATGTATTTTGGTGTTACAAGAAGTGGAGTTCCTAGCACAGATGTCACATGGGTCGGTAACTCGTAGCGTCACCCCCCCCCCCCAAAAAAAAAAAATTTTTTTTAAATGTAAACATGATATTTATATAATTTTCAGAAACAACTCAATTCTATTTTTGTGGCATAACGAAAGTTTGGAAGACTAATGTAAACTGCGAATCTATTTTATGCAAAATTTGTCCTAGATGATATGTGTAACCTCCCCCCTCTCCCTGTAATATTGGGTACTTTATTTTTGAAAAAATTGTTAGATTAAATATATTTTAAGATATATTGGTGGAAGTTTTCAGAATTCAAGTATTTATATTTTTCATGAACAATGAAATCCTCTTTGAGTGTCCACGGTGCAGCCCTTCTCTCCCGCCACTGCTTACAAGGAACCTTTTTTTAATGCAAGAACATATGAGCTTTTGAATAGAATAAATGACTTAGAAACCATTTACTTATATCTCTTTGCACTGAAAAAACAGGCTCATTGTACTCTCAAAACATGTCTTTCATATTTTTCCCTAACTTGCACTTTTAGCACGGCTGTATAATATAATCAATTTCTTTCTGGTGCTGAAATCTGTTAATTGGTATCTGGCATGGTATATATTTTTTCTATCTTGTATATATTTTGTAAAACTTAAACAAGCAAGTTAAGTTGATAAAAAATAACTTAAAAAACCTTACATCAAGATGCGTTGCTATATCGCGATATAAGGTTGGCAACGCATCACAATGTAGAAATTCCTACATCACCTAGCTCTAATATCAGTTGATATTTATCATGACATACATATATCACAATATGTATCCGATATTTATTCTGAAAATTTCATTTTTCATATTGATATTCCACACTGCAAAATTTTCACGAGGAAAATTATGTGTTTAATTATATGAACATTATTCCGTTATTACTGAATATAACTAAAAATAAGGCACTATTTACATGGTATATTAACATATCATTAATATGATCCAATATAATATTCCTTTTCTATTTTATATTTATATTCATAAAAACATTAGTATTTTAACAAGATTAACCTAGATTAACAACGCCTGACTAATGTACTTTTTTTTTTCAATTTCTGTAATTTATAATTTTGTAAAAGTAGCCCACAAAAGAAAATTGAGTAAAAGAGCTAATGCTTAAGTAACTTGATTAAAATTAATAAAATTTTAAAGTAAAATATTAATCCTAAAATACATATAAACATTACATAATACAATAAATCATAAAACTATACTAATATAACATAAGGTTTTAAATAAGTTTTCCATGTCTTAATTTTACATAAAATTTGATATTTGTGTATATGATGCTGTAGTGTTTTTTCTGTGATTTTTTACTAGGCTTGTGTATAAATTTATCAGTTTTATAGAGTATATGAACATAATAGTCAATAACCAATATAATATCCAATATCAATTCTAATTATGCTATATTTTATTCTTAAAATATTAAAGTATCACATTTCATAAATTATTGTAGATATCAGTTACATTTTATACTATTTAAAGTACAGAAAATTTTACATAAAATCAGGGATACAATATATATATCCAATATTTATTTTGAAAATACCATGATATTTATTTTTCCAATGGCAGTATTTTCAATTAAAAATTATATTAATCCTAGTAATATTGTTCATTTATTATTAATAATAACCAAAAAGTTATTTACTATATTTTTAGGATGTAGTAATGCATCATTAATATAACAAACTAACATAATATTCCTTTTTTATTTTATAATCATAAAATTATTAGTAAATATTTTGATTCATATTGAAAGTTCCTCATTAAGTATTAAACGTTGGTCATGAAAAAAAAAATGTCTTATGACTATGCATAAACTACAGCATATTTTTTACTCTTAAATAATAATAAAACTGTAAAAGTAGTCAACAGAAGAAAAATGAGTAAAACAGCTAATGCTGTAAAAATTAATATAAGAAAATAAAGAATGATGTAAGGATGCATTTACTATTTTGAAGACCCGAGTCTGTGCTGATTGAAAATATCGGATATATATCAAAATATTTGTTATATATCAAAATATCGGATATTTTCGAACCCTGCATAAAATGCATATTTATGTATAAGTAATGAAAGAAACATTAATTTGTCTATATACTATAAGAATAGTATAAGAAAATAAACAGCAGTGATTTGAGGATGCAGTTACTATTTAAACACTCTAGTTTGAAAATATCGAATAGATATCAAAATATCCGTTATTTTCAAACTCTGCATAAAAGTATGGTAAACATAGAGAATTGGGTACTTTTCGGGAGGTAATTCACTTGGATCATTTTTAAATGTTTTCGATAATTTTGCATTTTGTTTATTGCCTTCATGTTTGGTCAAAGCTGTACTACTAGTTTGGAGATATATGTTATTTTGCCTTTTTAATGAACTTTCATGCAAAATAAATCTTGATTCATTAAAATATGGTAATGCATATGTTTTCTAGTATTGTAATATGCTTCATAAAAATTGTAGCAGCATTATTTATCATTATTTATTCATTAAAAAATATTTACACTAATAAAAAAAAACCCAGCTATCTATTAATATGTAATATAGTCATGCAATTTTATATTCATCTGCTTATTCATTTTGTAAAATGTGGTTAACTGTAAAAAATTGCTTAACATTAGTTGTTCTGTAAATAACAGTTCCTTTGTAGATATACTAGTTTAATATAGGACAGTCGGGAGGAATGAGTCAAGAATGGAACAGCAGCTGAACATGCCAAAATAAAAAGTTAAAATAATTTAAGTTGTCCCCTACAGTTATTGTTTTAAAAGTAATTATTTTTTAAATACTATGTTATTAACACAGGGTTGCCAACTGCTTCCCAAAAATAGCGTAACTCCGAAGCTTCGCAAAGAAGTTATTTTGCTCTGCATTTTTCATTTGATTTTAATTCTAACCAGGCTTATCAAAGATTGTAATAAAATTAAATTTATTGTTTTATTTTCTAGTTCATTATGACAGGCAACTAAATATGGTAAATTAAAGATTATACTCAAAGTATGACAGTGTTTAAAGCTGTTTTATTAATTTAAAAATAATAATTTTTGTTATAGTGCTTGAAATGATTATCAAAGCTGAAATTTGTTTTTTAAATAAGAGGGGTTATTTTTTATATTGAATATTCTACAAAATACCAAGCTGCTCCGCAAAATTTCAAAATGCTCCTCAAAATCACCACAGATGCTCCTCAAATATTTTCTCTAAGGTTGGCAACCCTGTTAATATGCAATGTACATATGGGGAGATGACAAGGGGAGTTCACAACACAGATTGTCCCATTGACATTTTCAGGGGAAGGCAGGGGCATGCACAGAAATTTTGGGGCCAGTCAGAAATGACCTCCACAAGCCTACTCCATATTGTTTGCCCTATAACGATCCCTACATATTTTTCACTTCTCATTTTTAAAATCTCGGGCCCCCTTCAACCACAAGCCCGGCTCTGGGGGAGGAGGGGGGGGCTTCATGGTATTTTATTGGTACACCATCACCCTTGTATTGGAGGGGGGATGGGAAAGTTCTCTGATATATGAACTGGAATAACTATGCAATAGAATTCAGTGTTCTAATATATAGAATTAATATTTAATTTAGCGCCCACTAAAAAAAGGAAATCTATTTGATATTGATTTTGAGTAAGCATTATATTTTTGATAAGGCTGTGAAGGGGTAAGAAAAGAAGGATTAACCGAATGGTTCCAGCAGGTAGATTTGGTGTCATATTTAAATTCTCGATTTTCTCTGTTGGTACTTTTCGGTACACTTTGTTCGTCAGAAAAATTATCTTGGAAAAGAGAGAATTCTGGAACATCAAGGATAGGAACGTGAAAGGTAAGAAAGGTAAAGGCTTCCCCACTTCGCCAAAGTCAACCTAAAGTTTTAAGACTTCAATTTCGAAAATGTTTCAAGAAAGATCCCTGATTCCCTAACTCTTTAACTCACTCAAAAATAGTCAAAATAACATTTCAATACTTCAGCATGGAAATTTCCTGGTAAGTGAATGCCCTTTGCTGTGGTGTTAACATTTCATTTTGTCAGCAATCACTCTCAATCAGCGATTCAGTTTCAACTCTAAGACATTTTAAGAGCGCATATAATTTTCATTTATGCATGTAAAGTTCGCAAAAAAAAAAAAAAAAAAACCCGCAAATGAAAAAAAAAATAACAAAAGATGATCAAAATTAGCAAGAAAAAAGGCTAAATTTTCAATTAGAGTCGATTACTTCGAAAATTCAGGGAGAATAGCGAGCAACTCCGCGGTCTGAAGCCCATGGCAGAAAATCAAGAGAATGTCAATGTAAATTCGTGGGCATGGAACGGTCCAGTAATCAAAGCAAATTTTTCAAACACTCAAGTTTTCTTTTTTAAGTGAAAACTGAAAGGAAGTCATCGAATTTCTTTCTGTCCTGACCTCCGTCTCAGAAATTTTGTCCAAGAAGGCTTGCACCCCTGGCCTAAACGGATCGACTGATTTTGAAAAACCTTTTTTGGGTCGAAAGGAGAGTTAATGGTGAGTGTTCTTAGCTAGGTTGCGTCGTTGGATGACCCTAGTTAATGAAGATATTAATTAAAAACCTCTAAAATTTTTTTTGCGATTTTTACAGCGAAAACATATTAAAAAATTTAGTACTAAAATAAAGAGTAATTTTTTTTACATATTTTAAGTACGGCTAAGCCTTTATTCAGCGATTAGTAACCGAATTTGTTGTTGGCCCACAAGGAAATTAAAAGCAATGATTTAAAATTTTTATCTACTGCCAGTTTTTACTTGTTAACAAATAAAATACTTGTAATTGATTTTGAATAGTATAAGGCTTTTAAATTTTCCCAATTCTACATTTTTGACCCAGTCGTCTTTTTTTTTTTTAATTTTAGTTACTTGTTAAAATTCCAAATTACGAGTTAAAACTTCACAAAATTTATTTTTTAAATACACAAAACCAAATAGAAGGGTAGGACCAGTAAAAATCAAAAATTTTTTAAAAAGGGATTTTTTGGTTATACCTTGCTGAATATAGTATTTCTAACTGTGAGAAAAATTTTATTAAAAAATCTAAGCAATATTTTTAAAATACAAATTTTAAGCTTTGCAATGATATTAATATAGCAACACAACTGCAACATGAATGTTTTGACCAACTGGCTTCACTTTCCATGGAATTGCCCTCCTGCCAAATTTTACAGTGCTACTAGAGTATTTTTTCCTAATAATAAAGCTGAAAGTCTCTTTGTCTGGGTCTCTGTCTGGATATCTCTCTGTCAGGATCTCTCTGACACGCATAGCATCTATACCATTCGGCCGATTTTACGAAATTTGGCACAGAATTAGATTGTAGCATGGGATGTGCATCTCGAAGCTAATTTTCATAAATTTAAATTGGTTCTTTTTCCATTCCAATTTTATGAACATTTTTCCTAGCATATTATCATAAAGTGGACAAGTAAATTACCAAATTATAACGTGTAACGGTAATAAGGGCAAGCAAATTAAAATAGCAAATTAGCGAGAAATTCATCATCCATTATTTGTAAATATACAGGCAAACCATATGACCCTTTATTTTTCAACTACTGGCAAAGCCTTGCGGGTACCACTAGTAAAAAAATAAAAGTATAAGATAACTTACCTCTCCAATTTCAGCAATCATTCGAGTAACAGTTTCTCCATCAACTCCATCCAGAATGGATAGATTAAATTCTTTCAAATATTTGTTAATCAACAAGGGAAAGTATTCTTTCTCAACAGCATTTGCTCCTGATAAGACTTGCAGGATTTCATTTGAATAACATCTTTCTAAAGATGGGGAAAATATTAATAAATATAAAATACATAAACATACATATATTTTTTAACAGTTTTAGAGGAGGAAAATTGTAATAAAATAAATCAATAATACAGTAATCTCCATGTAATGCAATCTTTTATGGGCAAAATGAATTTGATAACAGTAACTGAATCTGGAAATGGGAGTAATTAATCAATTTAAGTCGTACTCTCGAATTTTAAACTAAAATGAAAACGCTTTTACATTTACATACTGTAAACTTTCCAAAATTTAAAATGATCATCAATTATCTGATTGTCTAGAACTTTTGAGAAGTTCATTCATAAATTGTTCAAAATCAAGGTCTTTTAAAATTGCAGCAGTGTTGTGCTTCCAGTTTCAACACTTACAATCTTCAGTTCAAATGATTCATTTTTTTCCTATTATTCCCTTTGCAGATCTTCTGTAACTTTTTCAAAATTTGTCAAAATTGTCCCCGCAAAAGGGTTTTGGTATTTCCTTTTTTTTTTGTTATTTTTAAGGAATTACCAAAATTGAAAAAAGGAAGAAAAACCTTTTTTTTTCTTCATTTTATTTAATTTTATTTTTGTTCCAAATCGGCTACGTTCAGATAATTCTTCATCATCCTTGTTTAATAAGAATTAACCTAAATTTTATGTTTCAGATCAACCGGAGATTTGGAATAACATCAACCAGTAGACATTTTTTTTCTCTCAGTCCCCCACTTTGCCGGCCTCTACTGATTTCAATTTGATTTTTTTCCCACTACAGGGGACTCCCTCTATCTGAACACCCTGATATTCTGAACACATTTTGATGACCCTGGTAAAACTCCATAGACTTAACATAGGCTGACCTCTCTGAACACCCCAGTATTATGAACGCTATGTTTAACCCTGTTCAATTATTATCTCCTCCAAAGCAGAATACAACTAAATTTGGGACATACATTGCAGAAGATACTTGCTGCAGAACAATTCTGTTCAAATGAGAGAAGAATACTCAGGTCAATTTTCTGCAGAAATTCTATGGATTTCTGCAGATATTCTACAAGTATCTTGTAACTAAAGATATGTAATTTTGCAGTGCACAATTTTTACAGACCAGGGTTGGGTTTTGGACTGTCCAAAAATGGTTTAGGACAGGACAGGTGGTTTTTACTCTCCGAAACTGTCCAAAACAATGCTAAAGCTAAAGGGGTGTAATCTAATAAATTCGTATTTACTGCAATGTTTGTAATGCATAAATACAGACATTATTGAGGCTTAACTAATGGGTATTTGATAGAGACGTACCGAGTAGCACTTAGGCTGAGTAGCCGAGTACCGAGTACTCGGCCTTTCACTACTCGGCCGAGTACCGAGTTACCGAGTACTCGGCATTTCACTACTCGGCCGAGTTAACAAGTACCAATTATGTTTTAAGAAGAACCACTGACAAACATGTGATCAATTTTGAGCATATTGGAATAGTTGTATAGACCTCTTTGTCCATATAAAAGTTTTTAAAACTAAATTCCTGCTGAAATTTAATTTCACATTATTTAAAAAATTTTGTTTAGATCAAAAATTTTACAAAAAAATTATTTTTAAAATTAAAAATAAATAAATAAAAGGTATGATTGATTAAGTTGGAATTAAGACAAACTATACCAATCTATTTTAGTTCTAGTCCGCCAAACATAAATAATTTTTAAAAGCAAATAAAGCAAATGTGCAGGAACACTGCAAACACGTGTTTCTGCGCTACAAAGGAACGTCTTTATAAGTGCATAAAATGTGAGCTAAAGAATGTAAAGACATTCGGCAAAAAAATCTGACTTTTGTTGGATGGCTTTAAATCTACAAGCTCGCATTTTGTGCATTGAAAAAGGAATTTCCTGTAACGCCAAAACATGTGTCTGCAGTGTTCCTGCACTATGCTTTTAACGTTGTTTTATTTCCCTTTTTTTAAGCAAAAGATTTTTTATATTTCTTATAACTAATTTTTGTTTGTAGCAAAAATCTATTGTTTATGTAAAAATTCTATATTTTCTACACTTACCGTTTTTGCACAATTTTTAATAAATAAGTTTTATTAACTTTGGGGGACATTAAAATAAAGATTTATTCCATTAAAGCATTAAAAACTTCATTATTCTCAAAATTTAAAATTGACTTGTAAATGATTGCAGAATATTAAATATGCTTGCGCTTTTTTATAAATTTTAATATCTGTCTTGGACAATATTCAATTTTTTGCAACTACTCGGTATTGGCCGAGTATCTGATCAAAATTTGGCCGAGTACCGAGTACTCGGCAAATTGGCCGAGTATGCCGAGTACCGAGTAGTTACCGAGTACTCGGTACGTCTCTAGTATTTGATAATATTTTTCTCCACTATTTGTCATTAAAAAATATTTTATTTAAAAAATTGGCAATAACTATTACTAAAAACTTCCTTATATGTAACAGTTGGTAGAGTTATGAGAGGAAATTCAAAACACTACCAAGACAACTAATATCAGTTCCATTCATAACTTAAAGGAATGTTATTAAATGTGCAATATTTAGGTGCCAAAAAAAAAAGCTTTATTTTTTAAATGGTTTTTTGAAAATACATTCTATATGATGTTTTAACGAAAATTGTTTTATAAATCATAGATTACAGAACAAGAAATCAATGATTAAACACTTATATTATAAAACTTGTGTTATTCTTTTTTTAGTATATATTTTTAATATAGTACATTCTGTAACTACAAACAATTGTAATTTATTGCATTTAAGTCAATTATTGCACTATATTTTGAACACTTCTGCATACAAAATGAAATTTTTAATGAAGATTTTAATTTCTACGTAATTAGATTAAAATCCGCTGCATAAATAAGTTACATATATATTTATACTTGAATGTTCACATTGAATAAATACTAAATAGTCAAAAAAAATAAAAAAATCTATACATTTTGCTCAGTTTTTGATTGTTTTCTACAAAATATAGTTTCTTTGGACATTTTCTGACTCAAGGGTTGTGAACAGAATGGTAAAAACCTTGCCAACCCTGCTTTCATTTGCACACATGCATAAACATAGGGAAATTTGGTTACTATTATCAAAAAAAAAAAAAAAAATAATACTAAACTAATGCATACAAATTGAAATTTTAATCAAGAATTCAACTTCTATGTGACTAGATAAAAATCAGCTGCATAAAAAAGTTGAATGTTCTCCATTGAATAAATGTTCAATATAAAACATTACTTTGATACATTTTATTCTGTTTTTGATGTTTTCTCACAGAATACAATTTTTCTAAAAATATAGTTTTGGACACTTTCGGACAGTTTTGGACTCAAGGGTTTTGGATAGGATGGTAAAAACCAGGGTTTTTACCGTAGTGTCCAAAACCTTGCCAACCCTGTTACAGACTTCATCAAATTAGGAGTAAATCTAAAATTTCTGCAAATTACGCTTTCTTAGCTGAAAACTTTTGCAAAATGTCGAGCTTAATGCATCATTTGCCGGAACTTAGGATTTACTTCTTCTTTAAGAAATCAACCGAATTTCTTTGGAGGAACAGAGACAGTCCTTTTAGGTGCCTTGAATGGAGACATATAGCATAGGGTTTCGCATTCTCTGTCAAGAATGTGAGCCTGAAATTTTAATTTCACCCTTTTTTCTGAAGTATAACCAAGTCCTGAACAAATAAATAAAAAGTTCCTTTCATACTCCAGTATGAAATAATTTTGATTTTAGAATCATGGTTTTTGAAAAAAGCCATGTTTTTCCATATAGAATTACGTTTTCGTTAATGGTTAAATTTGACAATGTTTTGAAGGTAAGTTTGTAATGCAAAATTTTTTTCTTGCATAACAATTTGGTAAAATACTTTTATACGGCAGAAGATCACAAAGTATTTTGCTCAGGGGGTTGTCTCTATACTGAATATGTTCACAATCGGTATAAATCGAGAATTCCCATGAATCAAATTGGAAAACCTGAAATACATTCACGATTTTGTCACAAAGATTGAACGGCATTAAAGAGAAAATGGAGAGAGGAGGAATTAAATTATTTTTTTGGGAAATAATTCATTTGAGCAATATGAGCCTGAAGTTTCTGCCACTGAATTATATTTCAAGAATCCAACCCATTGCATCAAGATCTTCAAAGTACGGTATTTTCTGACCCATAATACGCATTGCGGTTTTTTCCCTGAAACAAAGAATTTCGGCATATAATCCATGGCGGCGCATTGTCCGCACACGTTCGGTATTTTCCTTACATCATATACCATACGGAAATATTATTTTGCACTCCATTATAAATGGTAATGTTTTGCCCAACTCTTCGTAGTTAGAAAAGTTGAGTATGAAACTTGTATATTTATACAACAAACATTTTTTGCTCAAACCAGGGTTAGTATAAAGTATGAGACACTAATGGCTGCTCATTTGACTCAGAGTCACTACTTTCACTTGCAGTAAGAAACCTTGCTTTGCAAAATGAATTTTGTATTGTTGATGCCGTAACATTGTTAAAGGCAGAGTTCACCAATTTCGACATATGAAGCCCTTTTCATATTGCCACCTGCCGTAAACTAGTGGTCCTCTGAAGAAATTCATTGTTCCCAATGGCCTCGGATTTTGCTCTTAAATGAACGATTCACCTCGAGGTCCAACGGTTGCAGCTTCTTCGTCAGACCTCCAAGGACAATTGCTGGTTTCGACGAAACCACCTTCATAGAACTTTTCACATAATCTTTTGAGATGTGCCCGTAATGAATCCATTATGAGGAGAACCGCAGGACGGAAAAAAAACGCTGCCTCCCTAACGCCATACACTTTACAAAGACGATATCATTAGCTCCGAGTTCATAAAAACCTTCTTATTTGCTCGCACCTCAACACCTTTCGAGAAGTTCTCCTAGGGAAGGGTTTTCTGTTTGAAAATCAACATCAGAGGGAATTTGGTTCCATCAGAGGCACAGGACAGCACAACCGTAAAGTTGCTTTTCTCATGTCCTGTTGTGACAATGTGCACAGTCGAAACCCTACGAGTGTCAACTGTTCTATTTTGGGGGGCAGTCAAAAGAAAGTGGGACTTAGTCCATATAAATGATTTAGCACAATTGGAAATTGTTTTCTGTAATTCTCTTTTTACAGTATTGCCGAAAGCTTTCCGATTCAAGCTCCTAATCATTGGGAAGATTCTGGCCATCCATAGTTCTCTGCCACATGGACAGATAGTATCATTTTATGACATGATAGCACTACGTAGCTCCACCATGGATATTAGCGATGTACATTTCCTTATCGATGTTCTAGGCCTTCACACGCATTTTTACGGTGGACACTGGATGGCCTTGCTCCCATTCCTCCAACACATAACGATTCAGCTGTTCCTCTTGCACAGGACATGTGTAAGTTTTCCATGCCGGTCAGGTCTATGCTTTTTATTAGACAGAAAAGACTTGCTCATTTTTTTGCCATAGTCTCATATTGGACTCATCAATGTTGAACAAATGAGCGGCCTTCCTATTTTCTACTTCTTCTGCCTTTTCAATTGCATTTAACCCAAACACTGCAGTGTAGACTCCCTGCTGTTGATGTGTCTGCTCTTGAATCAACAGCAGAAAATGTTTTAAGTAATAAGATTTCAATTATTTAAGATGACAATTATTAGGATTATTGCTAGTGTCCCAAGGTGCCCCACCTAGTGGGGCAGGTTGGGTGTGTAATGACTTTTTAATTTTTTTATGAAAATTTGTTTTGATGAAATAATGGAGTAAAATTAATTTTCATTGAAGCAAAAGTGTCTAAATTGCATGTTCAGCTAAGTTTGGTGATAATTAGTTTGAAAATAAAATTTCTAAAACTCATTATCTAAAAAGCTCCGAGGTACCCCACCTTCCCCTAAAATCACGTTGTAATAAAAGCCGAGCGGCTGTTAGAGAAGTGGATGCGATGAGATTTCAAAATTCAGAATTGTTTTTGGGATCGTTCAATTTTCTAGTTTTAATAGCTTTTATATAGTGTTAAATCACTCAAGATTTCTAAAATGCTCTTTTAGGCAGTTACTTTCTTTTCGCATTGGACATTTTTCTAAAATAAATTTTCATGAAAGAAAATTTCAATTCTCCACTTCTCCAGGTCAGAAATTTGCTTATTTTTCCCCATGACATTGAGTTATAAATGGAATTGAAATTAGTTGTCTTGATAGTGTTGTGAGTTTCTTTTCATAAATCTACCAACTATTGCATTGGGAAGTTTTTACGGAGTTATTGGCTATTTTAGAAGTAAAATATTTTTTAAATCACCATTTCAGAACAAAATATTATTAAATACTCATAATTTAAAGCTTAATAATATTTACAATACATTACGAATATTACAGTAAATACAAAGTGATTATATTACATCCTTTTAGCTTTAGTAAACTTTTGAACAGTTTAAGACTTTCAGATGGTAAAAACCACTGTCTTCTCCTTAACCAGTTTCGGACAGTCGAAAACCCAACCCTATAGGTTTGATTCAAGGAAAAGTCAAAGTCATGTACCAACCCTTTCACTTGATTTTCTTACTGTAAAATAAATAGTAGTTGAAACAAACCTGGATCTATAAACTTCGGACCCCCCTGCAACAAAATCTGTCGGGCCCCAGACAGGGTTGGCAAGTTTCTGCCAAGTGGTTAAAATCACTGGTAGAAACGGATTAAACCAGCATGGCAAAAACCCTTTTTGGCCTTATTTGTGGCAGAAACTGGCAAAAACTCAACACAAAAAAATAATTAATGACAATAGGAAGGAAGTGGTCGGGAAAAACAATTAAATGTTAACAAAATTTCAATTTATTTACAATATTATCACCATTAACAAAGGAGATTTTGTCAAGTCCAGAATAACTAACAGGTATTATAATTTAGGAAAAAAGCAAGATTAACAAAACATTTTTATGTACTGCATATTTTTTTAAACTGGTCCATATTGTAGCTGGAATAGCTATTATAACTTGACTACAAAAATATGTTTCAGGAAATGAGGCTACTTTGTTTAACAAAGCTATATTATGTGTAAAATTTGTGTATGGAAAGTAATTCTGTTATTCTTCTTGAGCACATGATAATCTTAGTCCCAAGCACTTAGAATGAAGCATAATCTAGCAAATGATAATCAGTAACTCCCTGTTTAAATCTGTAGCTATGTCACATCTTTTTAAGCACCGTTAAGATTCCTGATCTTCGTTAGATTAATCTAAAAGTTACGAGAATGTGCAACTGAACAATTCTCTTTCAGAACTAAATTAAGATCAATAGCAATGGATTTTACTTCTTACAATGATAAAAAGGATTTGTATTTTTTAGTTTACTTAAACAAAGACTAGTAGATCAAAATTTTTTTAATTTTTGACAGTTCCTGCCGGTTATAACCACTTTTTGCCACTGGCAGGGTAAAAACTATTGGGTTGTTCGGAAAGTAATTTCGTTTTTTCCCGTCAGAGGACTTAATTACGTTATTTCGAAACCAACTTCACACTTAAGCCGCATAACCATTATATGTCTTGAGAGCTGATATTGCAAGGCTTGTGTGTGAAAAAGTTCTATTAATTCTACGCAGTAGTTTTTGGTTGGTGCCCTTTTAAATATGGAGAGCAATAAGCAGCATTTTCGTCATATTTTACTTTTTTACTTCAGAAAAGGTAAAAATGCTGTCCAAGCGAGAAAAAAATTGACGGATGTGTATGGAGAAGGCGTGTTAACAGTACGCCAGTGCCAGAACTGGTTTGCAAAATTTCGATCCGGCAATTTTGATGTCGAAGATGCACCACGGTCTGGAAGGCCGGTCGAAGCTGACAAAGATGCGATAAAGGCATTAGTTGATGCAAATCGGCGAATAACCACACGAGAGATCGGTGAGAGATTAAATTTGTCGAATTCGACTGTTTATGGCCATTTGAAAGGCATGGGCTTAACCTCGAAGCTCGATGTGTGGGTGCCCCATGTCCTTACGGAACCTCACACAAGTTTGGTCACTCGCCAAAAACTTTTACAGCTTGAATGGGACGTACTGCAACATCCACCATATTCTCCAGATCTGGCGCCTTCCGACTACTATTTGTTCCGGTCCCTGCAAAATTTTTTGGATGGCAAAACCTTTACCTCAAATGAAGATGTCAAAAACCACCTGAACCAGTTTTTTGCCAGCAAGGACCAAAACTTTTATGAGAGGGGAATTATGTTACTGCCAGAAAGATGGCAAAAGGTGTTGGACCAGAATGGCCAATATATAATTTAATAAAATATTTATTCATTATACGAAAACTGTCTTTCATGTTCCCCCCCAAAAAAAAAACGAAATGACTTTCCGAACAACCCAATAGTTTCTGCCGACAAAAAGCCAACCCTGGCCCCAGAGGCCCAGTGTTTCATTTGCAACATTAATAAGTGTTAGTGCTATTTTTTCCCCGATTTCCTAATTCATTTATTGGGCCGTTGGGACCCTTAAGGACCCCACACCCCCTTCATACCGCTGGTACGCAAATTCGAGCACATGTTGGAAATCAGGAAAAAAAAACACTGAAAACTTCTTTTAAGTTTGAATCAAAGAAGTTTTTCAAACATAATTTGATTAATTTTAAATTTTTTTTTCAGGATTAAATATTAATTAAGTACTTGAACTACAAAACCGGCAAATTTGAAAAGTTGTATCCAAAGTATAGATTAATACGCTTTTTAGTAAAGGGGGGGTGGGCGAAATTTTGAAGTTACGCTACAGGAACCAATGCTCTAATTCATCTTAGCTGATGGATGATTTAGCTTTGTGTTAATGTCACACCTCCGTAGCTTTGAATTGAATATAACTAAGTTTTGATATTTCCCAAAGCAATAATAAGTAGAACATTTAACACTGAAGGAGAACCAATTTTACGGTCAGGAAACCAAACTAAGCAGACATTGTAACATAATGAGTAGGTTCATTGGGACGGCTGTGTGTCTAGCGACCAGCTGGTTACATTTTGCAATGCGTTTTTTGTACAGCTTAAATACCTGTTTGTAATAGTTTTCACATGTAATACTAGTTCAAACTAAGTTATTATTTTTTTCTTTTGCCAACATCGTTCACCAAAGAAGAAAATTATCGACCAATGCACTAGCACATTTTGAGAATCAAAACTTACTCAGAAGCTCTCGATAACATCAACCTTTCCAATTCAAATTCCTTCAACAGACTGAGTAAAAAAGCAGGCAAAAGAACAGGATTGAAATTTATACATGCGATTAAATAATTACTGATGGAAAACTATGGTTTGAGCTTTAAGCATGTCTTAAAAATTAATAAAAATTCTTACGCAAAAATTCGAAATTTCTCTTCAATGTGGCATCCTTAGTGGTATTAAAAACATGACAAAAGCGATCTAACTCTCCTATAATAACTTTAAGACATCTGTTTTGTAAAGTCAGGAGTTCTACGAAATCCATTATTTAAAAAAAAAGAACAGTTACGAAGCTTTATCTTAGATAATTTCTAAACCCAAAACGAACAAGAAGATAAATTTAAACGTATCAGAACAACTAACTACTACGAACACCAAAGGTAGAACATGATGGAAATTTTAACAATATAGTAAACTCATACCGGGCACCCAAAGGACTTTGTTGAGTTGCAACCCAAACCACCCGGTCATGCACGTTCGGTTAAATCTGCAACGATTTAGCTCTGACGTCACTAGAATGAGTGGACTGGACTCGGAAGACATAGAAAAAGTTTTAGATTTTATTCAGGGGAAAAAAAATTAATTTGAATTTTGACATTTTGAATTCAAATTACGTTTTTCGCAATCACGAGTGTGTATAGATGTGTAGGCGTGTGTGCTTGTGTGGATGTATATGTGTTATTGATGTGTGGTGTTATTGATGTGTTATTGATGTCAGGTTTATTGATGTGTGGAGTAGATGTAAACGAGATTGGATTGCTAGGGATGGCCTACATCTGAGCTCTACAGGGATCAAAATGGTTAGTGGTTTGGTTTTAGAGGCTTCAGAATCAAAAAACTAAGTTGGAATGGGGGGCATGGTTTAAGGAGCAGAATTCGAAAGGGTACTAACTATCGGGATTTTAGTAGAAACGGAAATAGGGTGGCTAATAAAAGAAAAGATTTTAACACTTGGGATTCAAACAATCGTGCAGCATTAAATAAAAGTAAGATGGGCTTACTTAAGGTTTTTTATACAAATGCTCGTAGTATTAGGAACAAGATGGAAGAATTGAAAAGCATAATTATAGACGAGAGGTTGGATATTATTGGAGTTACCGAGACATGGGCTACCGAAAGTGATGATGATTTATTATCTATTGCTGGGTATAATTTGTTTAGACAAGATAGAGTAGATAAAAGAGGTGGTGGGGTTTTATTTTATGTCAGAGACACTTTAATTTGCAATGAATTGGTAATTAACGATAAACCTAATGAGATTGATATGATTTGGATGGAGTTGATTAGTAATAAGGGCAAAAAACTACGTTTGGGGAATATTTATAGGCCACCCAACTTAAGCCAGGGTCAAGACAAACAGATGTTTAGTATTATTAGTGACATTTCTAGCAAGGGGTCAGTCATCATAATGGGAGATTTTAATTTTCCAGGAATTGATTGGAATAATTTTTACCATAGTAATAGCAGAGAAGAGGATTTTTTGAAAGTAATTGGTGACTGTTTCTTAGATCAAATTGTAACTCAGGGTACTCGACAGGACGCGATTTTAGATCTAGTTTTCTGCGACATGGAAGGCTCTGTTCAGGGGTTATGTGTAGGGGAACACATTGGAGATAGTGACCACAACAGTATTAGGTTTGGGATTAAATTTGATATGCACAAAGTAGAGAATTTTAGGTTTGTGCCCAATTTCAGAAATACTGACTTTGTGGCACTTCGGCAGAGTTTGAAAGCAGTTTTTCCTTCTGGATTGGACAATAGCGATGTGAATCTTCAGTGGGCAGAGTTTAAGGAAAATCTAGCGAATACGGTTAGGGATCATGTTCCTTTTAGGAGAAAGGGTGTCAACAATAAAATTTGGCCAATGTGGTTCTCCAGGGAAACTAAAGACGCTCTAAATTACAAGCAAGCTGCTTTTCATAGGTTTAGAGAAACAGGTCACAGTGCAGATAGGCTCCAATATTGTAAGGCAAGGCGTAAATTTAAGTATTTGGTACGGATTCAGAAAAGGGAGTTGGAGCAAAGACTGGCAGATAACATAAACAGGAATCCCAAGAGGTTTTTTGCATACGCTAATTCGGGGAAAGTTCGAAATAGTCATGTTGGGCCACTGGTTGATGAGCACGGAATTTTAATTCAGGACGATAGTGATATTGCTAATGTTCTTAATAACTTTTTTTCGAGTGTTTTTAACGATAACTGTATCTCAACAGCTGACACCAACAAGACACAAGCTATAGTACAGCTTGAGGACTTTGTATTTTCCAGGGATGACGTTTTACTTCATTTGAAAAAAATTAAAGAGACTAAGGCTCCGGGACCAGATAATATTTATCCGAAAATTTTAGTTGAATGTGCAGAGGAATTAGCAGATGTAATCGCAAACATTTTCAATGCTTCTTATAATTCGGGGACAGTGCCAGAGGACTGGAAGCTGGCTAACATTACACCGCTCTTCAAGAAAGGGTCTAAAGGAAGTGCGGGAAATTATAGACCTGTGAGTCTAACTTCGGTGGTTTGCAAAATTTTTGAAACATTGATGAAAATTAAGATAGTAAATTTTCTAGAGACTAATAATCTATCGACTAGTTTTCAGTACGGTTTTAGGAAAGGTAAATCTTGTGCAACTAATTTATTACATTTCTATGACAAAGTTACCATGGCTTTGGACAATAAGAAGCCTGTAGATGTTGTTTACATTGATTTTCAAAAAGCTTTCGATAAGGTACCGCATGTTGCTCTACTTAGCAAATTAGCTGATATAGGAATAGGAGGGAAAACTTTCATTTGGGTAAAAAATTGGCTGACCGGAAGGAAACAAAGAGTAGTTGTAAGGGGAAATTATTCTAATTGGAGTGAGGTCTTAAGCGGGGTTCCTCAAGGATCAGTGTTAGGGCCTGTTTCGTTCATTGTCTTTATGAACGATATTCACAAAAATATTTCTGGGAACATGAATTGTTTTGCTGATGATGTCAAAGTTATGGGAACTGTAGAAAATGAAGAACAAGCAAATCAGCTGCAAGAGGATCTAGATCATATTACGGAGTGGGCTGATAAATGGGGTATGGCTGTTAATGTTGGGAAATGTGAAGTGCTACATTTAGGGCATGGAAATAAGTGTACAAGTTATTATTTGCAAGGTTCAGTCATTAGTCAGGCAGACAAAGTTACTGATCTGGGGGTCCTAATAAGTCAGGATTTAAAGTTTAGCCAACAGTGCAGCATTGCTAGCAACAAAGCCAATAAGATGCTTGGGTTTATCAATAGATCTATTTCAAATAAATCTAAAGAAGTTCTTCTGCCCTTATATAGAAGTTTGGTAAGACCCCATTTGGAGTATGCTGTTCAGTTTTGGTCTCCTTATCTTAAGAAAGACATTAATGTATTGGAAAGGGTTCAAAGGCGGGCTACAAGGCTAATAAGTGGACTTTCCCACTTAGATTATGATTCCTGGCTTAGAAGGCTAAAAATGTACAGTCTTGAGCAAAGAAGAGACCGAGGGGACATGATTCAGCTGTTTAAATTTATTAAAACGAAAGATGTTACGGGGCTAAAGTTTAGCACTGAAAACAGGACAAGGGGTCATTGTTTTAAGCTATTTAAATCTCAGGCTAACATGGATATCAGGAAAAATTATTATTTTAGCAGGGTAGTGGAACCTTGGAACAGTTTACCGGAAGAGGTGGTAATGAGCAAAGGAGTAGACAGTTTTAAGAGGGCCATTGATCTTCACTGGGGATTGTAAATTGACTAGGACCAGTCTAGTTGGGCGCAGAGCCTGTTGCTGGTCGTCACTTTTGTATTTGTATTTGTATTTGTGTGTGTAGGCGTGTGTGTTTGTGTCTGTGTACAGGCATGAGTGTGTGGGTGTATGTGTGTATATGTAGGCGTGTGTGTGTGTTTGTGTGGGTATGGGTGTGTATGCAGCGGCGTAGCGTAGTTTTCTGCCGCCCGGGGCAGGCACCAAATTTGCCGCCCCTCTTACATTTTCCTGCTATATGTCCCCCCCTCACACACAACATGCTTAATATTTTACGCAACGAAAATAAGATTATTTTAATCTGAAACATGTTTTACATTTTAATATAATATTACTTCAACAGGAAAATACTGTT